>NC_056529.1:35165906-35238540 GCF_019175285.1 Sceloporus undulatus | reverse complement strand
CACAGATGCTGGCGAAAGGTCAGGAAGAAAATCTTCTAGAAGATGCCAGCCACAGATGCTGGCGAAAGGTCAGGAAGAAAATCTTCTAGAAGATGCCAGCCACAGATGCTGGCGAAAGGTCACGAAGAAAATCTTCTAGAAGATGGCCACATAGCCCGAAAAACCCACAAAAAATCATGGATGCCAGCCATGAAAGCCTTCGACTTCACAAAGTCAGAAAAGTTAAAGCACAGAATGAACTAGAGAGGTTAAGAACAACAAAAAGGGCTTTTTTTGGATATGTCCGCAGCAAAAGGAAGAAGAAGGAAATGGGGTCCTAGTCTCTGGAGCAGCAGAAAACAAGCTTGTTCCCTCCTCAAAATGACATCCCTTCAAGTATTTAAAGAGGGCTACCATATCACCTCTTAACCTTCTCTTCTCCAGGCTAAACATCCCCAGCTCCCTTAGTCATTCCTCATAGGGCATGGTTTCCAGATCCTTCACCATATTAGTTGCCCTCTTCTGGACATGCTCCAGTTTCTCAACATCCTTTTTAAACTGTGGGGCCCAAATCTGGACACAATATTCCAGGTGCATTGACAATATACTGTCATCTTGCAGTTTTAAAAGAAAAATCATGTCCATCAGTAATAGGGAATGTGACTGCAACCAAAGTAAGTGAGGCAGGGGGTGCTGGAAAGTTCTCAACCTGACCCACTTCCCAAACTCAGAGCATCATTTTGTCACTGTAGCTTGAAATAGTGTTCTTTTGTATTGTAAATTGCTGATTTTCAGGATTTTGTAGTTCTAATTTCTGATTTTTTTCAAATAATTGATAGAACCATGTCAACCAAGTGTGGAATTTTCAAGTGCTGAACTCTAGGTTGTCATGAAGTTCCTGTTCCTGCAGAAGAAAACTGCAAAGGAAATCTATCAGTGTATAATGCAAAAACTGAGTGTCAAATGCCTGTCATACTCAACAGCAAAGAAGTGCTGCGCCAACTTTCAGCATGGAGATTTTGAGACTAAAGATGCAGCAAGGTTTGGGAGGCCCAACAGTGACAACTTCTGAAATTGTTGAGTGTGTTCGTGACCTGATTTTGGCAAATTGGCAAAGCTCAGCTAAAACAATTACTGAGACTCTAGAGGCATCCTGGGAACACACTAGGTTTATAATTCATGAGTAGTTGGCTCTGCAGAAGCAGTCAACCAGGTGGGGGTCAAAATGTTTGAATGCTGACCAGAAATGAAATCCAGTGGATATTTCCAAGTGGATTTTGCAGCTTTTTAAGTGATCTAGTGATATTTTTGGCACCACAATTCAAAAGGGATGTTGATAAACTGGAGTGTGTCCAGAGTAGGGCCACCAAAATGGTGAAGGGTCTGGGAACCATGCCCTATGAGGAAAGACTTAGGGAGCTAGCTATGTTTAGCCTGGATAAGAGATACAGTGGTACCTCGGGATACGAAATACCCAGGTTACGAAATTTTCAGGATACGAAAAAATCCCATAGGGAATTATTGTTTCGGGTTACGAATGTTTTTTCGGGTTACGAAAAAACTTTTGGTGCTTTTTTCGGCTTTTTCGCACGGAATCGCGGCTTTTCCCCATTAGCGCCTATGGCAATTCGGCTTACGAAGGCTTTTCGGGTTACGAAAGCGGCTGCGTTACGAATTAATTTCGTAACCCGAGGCACCACTGTAGTTAAGAGGAAAAATGATAGTCCTGTTTAAGTATTTGAAGGGGTGTTGGATTGAGGATGAAGCATGCTTATTTTCTGCTGCTCCTGAGACTAGAACTGTAATGACTGGTCCCTCCAGTCATTTGGGGACTTCTCCTGGACCACAAAGGGTTAATCTGGGGGGAGTTACATGCTAATGAGAGCTGACATCACATGCTAATGAGCTGTGACATCATAGCTTATGTAAGGTCTAACTGACCAATCAGAGAGTAGGACCGCGAGATTCAAGAACATTCCATGGAAAATCTTTAAAAGGCTCTTTGCAGCCATGTGGTTCTTTGTCTCTCCCTCCCTCCTCTTGGGGGAACCAGATGTTTCTTTGTTCTCTGGGTCTGTGAGGAACAGGCTCAGAAATGCATGTGGAGTTGGCAAGGAGCCATCTCTCTGCACCCAAGAACTCAACACGGACTGCAAATCCCATCACTGTGTAAGTAGCTAGGAAAGGTGTTAGTGCGTCTAGGCTTTTATTATGATTATCCAATAGCTTGCCTGAAATGAACTCTTTGTAACTATGTTTCTATACCTGCAAGGCAAGAAGGCTTTGCATGAGTGATGTCCTCTTATCCTAATCTATTTCTTTAAAATAAATATCTTTCTTTAAAAGTATCTGCTGTCTCTCTCTGCTCTTGTACATGCATCTTAAGCTCGGTTTACTGGTTGCTGTAAGCTAGCAAGGAAGGAATCTAGAGATCCCTAGCAAGTCTCAGTGTGTGCTTGGGGAAACGTAGGTTGTTTGGAAAAATTCACTGAGTGGTGGCAGCGAAAGATAGGACCTCAAGGGGTCTCATTCCGCTCAGCAGGGAGTGGGAATAGAGACCTAGGAGATCCTAGGAGGGAAGTGTTAAAGGGACTCCCTGGGAGTAATAGCCACGCACAGGGCTGATTGCTCCAACAATGGATGCAAGCTACAGGAAAAGAGATTCCACCTAAACACTAGGAGGAACGTCCTGACAGTAAGAGCTGTGTGACACTGGAACACACTCCCTCAGATAATGACGGAATCTCCTTTCTTTGGAGGTCTTTAAACAGAGGCTGGATGGCCATCTGTCAAGGAGGCTTTGGTTGTGAGTTCCTGCATGGCAGAATGGGGTTGGACAGGATGGCCTCTTCCAACTCTATGATTCATAGAATCATAGAATCATAGAATCATAGAATCGTAGAGTTGGAAGAGACCACTAGGGCCATCCAGTCCAACCCCCTGCCATGCAGGAAATCCAAATCAAAGCATCCCTGACAGATGGCCATCCAGCCTCTGTTTAAAGACCTCCAAGGAAGGAGACTCTATCACCCTCCGAGGGAGTGCATTCCACTGTCGAACAGCCCTTACTGTCAGGAAGTTCCTCCTAATGTTGAGGTAGAATCTCTTTTCCTGTAGCTTGCATCCATTGTTCCGGGTCCTGTTCTCTGGAGCAGCAGAAAACAAGCTTGCTCCCTCTTCAGCATGACATCCTTTCAAATATTTAAACAGGGCTATCATATCACCTCTTAACCTTCTTTTCTCCAGGCTAAACATCCCCAGCTCCCTAAGTCGTTCCTCATAGGGCTTGGTTTCCAGACCTTTCACCATTTTTGTTGCCCTCCTTTGGACACGCTCCAGTTTCTCAATGTCCTTTCTGAATTGTGGTGCCCAGAACTGGACACAATATTCTAGGTGGAATCTAAGGTACTGCACTTAGGCAGAAAAAATAAAATGCATAGATATAGGATGGGGGACACCTGGCTCAACAAGACAACATGTGAAAAGGAACTAGGAGTCCTAGTAGACCACAGGTTGAACCTGAGGGAACTAGAGTGTGTCCCCATTGGTTCTACTGGTCCTCTCAGCAGCTTTCGATACCATCATCTATGGTATCCTACTAAGTCTCCTCTCTGGGAAGGGGCTTGGAGGTACTGTTTTACAGTGGTTATATACTTTTTTGGAGGGGTGCTCTGAAAAGGTTGTGCTGGTGAGCCCTGTTCAACTCCTTGGCCATTAGCATGTGTGGCCCTGGTGGTGCAGTAGTTACATGCCAGTACTGCAGCCAAAACATTCTGCGGGGCTCCAGGTTGCCTCAGCCTTCCATCCTTTTGCAGGTCAGTAAAATTAGTACCTGGCTTGTTTGGGGCAATTGGCTAACACATTGTAAACCATTTAAAAAGTGCTTAGCACTATAAAGTTATATAGAAATGTAAGTGCTATTTCTATTGGGGTTCCTCAGGGTTCAGTCTTGTCCCCTATGCTTTTTAACATCTACATGAAACTGGCAAAGGTTGTCTGGAGGTTCGGAGTAAGGTGTCACCTATATGCTGATGATACCCAATTCTATCACTGTTTTCCACTTAATTCCAAGGAAGCTGTTTCTGTATTAAACCGGTGCCTGGCAGCTGTAATGGACTGGATGCAGGCAAACCAAGTGAAGCTTAATGCAAACAAGACAGAGGTGCTCCTAGTCAGATGAAAGGCAAATCTGAGAACAGGATTCACTCTGTTAGATGATGTTGCACTCCCCCCTGAAAACTCAGGTTTGTCATTTGGGGGTACCTCTGGATTCAGCACTGAGCCAGGAGGCCCCAGGTTTCAGCAGTGACCAGCCATGCGTTTGCATGTTTAAAGCTAGTACACTAACTGCGCCTGTTCCTGGAGAAGTCAGATTTGGCCACGGTGGTACATGCCTTGGTTACATACTGTTTGAATTACTGTAATACACTCTATGTGGGGTTGCCTTTGAAAAGGGCCCAAAAGGTTCAGCTGGCTCAAAGAGCTGCAGCCAGGTTGTTAACTAGAGCTGGCTATAGGGAGCACACAACTCCCTTGTTGCAACAGCTCCATTAACTGTTTAATTGTTTTTTAAATGTTATATTGATATTTGTATGTTTTAATGCTTTTGTATCATTTTAAAATTATATTGTTTTAAGTTCACTGGTTGCCACCTTGACTTGCTGTAGTGAGAGAAACACGGGATATAAGTTGAATGCAACAACAACAGCTACAATAATAGGGCTGCAGCCACGCTGCATACGTAATCCTGTTTGACACCACTTTAACTGCCATGGCTCAATGCTATGGAATTCTGGGAACTGCAAATGAGACATTTAACCTTCTCTGTGAAAGAGCTCTTGTGCCACGGCAAACTACACTTCCCATTTCATTGTACTTGCATGGCAGGGGATTGGACTGGACAGCCCTTGATGTGTCTTCCGACTCTATGATTTTATGATTCTACCCCATCACCAGTGTTGAAGTAAGGTTCAATTTTGAGTTTAGTCAACTGACTGTACACAAAATGGAGAGGGCTCCCTCTTGTGTTTTGACTCTAGTAGCAAAAGGTCTTGGGCCAACCCTGGATCAAGATCTACTGAGACATTTTGAGACAATAAGGAGGAGTTTGCCATTCCCAACTGCTTAACATAATGAAAACAAAGTGGGCTTGAAGAAAAAGGAAATGAATGCTTGGGGACCATTGTAAGGAATGCAATTTCCGTTCAGTTCTAGTACTTAAGATAAATGCCTAGACTAAGAATGTGATTCAAGACACTCTGTTACTTCATTTATTGGCAGTTCTTGGTGGTTCCTTTAAAAAAAAAGGTAGATCAAACCAACTTGAAACCTGCTCAGGTTAGAGAAATCTGGTTTAGTATAAAACTATTGCTGCAATGTTTGGAATATATTTATAGTTTGTTTCACTATTATTTACAACAGGAAAAGAGGTATGGCATAGACTTAGCTTTTTTCCCTGGGGGGAAAAACCTGCTTTGGCAGCAACAACACAGCAACTTAGTCTGCTGCCAGGTTGGCTAAATTCCTAGAATAATTCTTCAGAACTGCAATTGTAGGATGTCATCTTGGATGGGCAGATCAAGGAAAGAGCTTCTTTTCATCATGCCCTGCAATTAATGACAACATTAATGGCTCAATTGTGCTAATAATAGCATCGAGCCACCAGAAAGATTGCAGGATTTGGAAAGGGTAGCTTTCTGGACTACATAGTAAGGAGCATTGGTGGCGTAGTGGTTAAATGCCGGTCCAGCAACCACAACATTGTAAGTTCAATCCTGGAGGGCTCCCAGGTTGACTCTGCCTTCCATGCTTTCATAGGTTGGTAAAAAGAGTACCCAGCTTGTTGGGGGCAATTGGCTAACACATTGTAAACTGCTTAGGGAGTGCTAGTTCACTGAGAAGCGGTATAGAAATGCACTTGCTATTGCTACATCTCCCACAGTCCTCAACCAGCATGACCACTAGGCATCCTTGCAGGGGGATTCTTTGCATTGTAGTCCAGAAATATAATCTTCCAAGCTCTAAGCCTGTTTCCCTGAACAGTGACCACTAAAAAAACTGAAGCTTTACTGTTCTTATGTAAAAAATAAATAAATGCTGAATTATGTGTATTAATTCATTTATTCATCTATACCTAACTCTTCACCCAAAGGCTTCCCAAGGCAGCTTACAAATTTGACAATTCCCAGCCATCAGGTTTAGAATTTAAACAATACATGAAATAGAAGGAAAAGGGAATGGTGTGTGGAGGGGATGGAGTCCAGCAGATGCTGGCTGCTCCTCTCCCCATCAGCGGCCAGAGACAAGGCACAATGGTGCTGTGCCTGGCTGCTCTTCTCTCTGTTGGAGACGCAAGTCTAATTTTCTAATTTATAAAGTCTTATGTCTAATTTTAAGTCTCATTTTCAAAGCTGACACAGAATTTCCAGAAGACGTTTTCCTGTTTGTTTTCCAGGTCACACAATATATATATATATACCCAAGTCCCTTCCAGGCAAGCATTCTCTGAAGATGCCAGCCACAGATGCTGGCGAAACATCAGGAAGAAACTCTTCTAGAACATGGCCACATAGCCCGAAAAACCTGAAAGCCTTCGACTTCACTCCATTAGAGAATTTTTCTTCTTATTCTTCACAGTCACTTGTGTCAGAACCCCTTCATTCATTTATTCATTCGGGGTTCTGTCATGATGAGGTAAAGAGTTTAGATTAAGTCATTTAAGTCGGCAATTAGTTACATGCACATTGATATGTACATACAACTTTTACTTCATTGAGTGATGTGTTGGAATGTTTGAAGGTGGCATCTTAGGAGTGGCAGCTTGTGTAAAGCTGCTGATCATATCTAGTAGTGAACTTATGATCAGCAGCTTTACACAGTCTGCCACTCCTAAGATGCCACCTTCAAACATTCCAACACATCACTCAACGAAGTAAAAGTTGCATGTACATATCATCAATGTGCATGTAACTAATTGCCGACTTAAATGACTTAATCTAAATATAAATATAAATCTTAGGGTGTGTTAGCAATATATGTATGTATTAAATAAAGGTATGTATCTGTAGGACTCAATTTGAAAAGCATTATGGGAAATGCCCAATCTGCGGCCATGATCTGTAATTGGATGGGTCACATAAGCAGAACACTGGCTAACAGGGCAAAGAATCCTTCACACCCTGAGAAAGATTTATGACTGGGAGTGGTACCACAGATATAAGTCATCAATTAAGGCATCAATAGCTTCCCAGGGCAGAGGATGTCTGGAAACCAAATGATGCCCCCATTTGGGTTGCTTTGATGTAGGGTTTCAACCTCCGCTGGGGGGGGGGGGGGGGAGGGGGAAAAACCTGCGGGGGGGGAAGAGGGGGGAAGGGGTGGGGGGGTCATTGGTCGGTTTAAATTAAGGCTTCCCCTTTGTGTGCCTCGGATTCTGCAAAGACGTGGTCCCGGGTGCTTCTACCTTATCTTTTACAATAAACTTTTGTTTCACATTAATTTGTTGTGGATTTTTGGTCAGAGCAATCCCAAGTCTCACAACTTGTTTGTTTGTGATTAATATCATAATGCCCTCTTATCAACTTAGGGGTAGGCTAGATGTTCTGTTTCAGTGCCTGCATAAGGCTACTCAATATGAATGGCGAGAGAATCCCGCAATAGATATGCTTAGATGTATTCTTGCCAGAGAATATGGGGTGCCACACCTGTAGGAAATCCAAGTTGGTTGCCCTCTTAGGGCAAGGTTCAGCAATTTGAGGCCTATGAGGTTTTCTTGGACAGAGCGCAGCAGACTATCCTGAATGAGATACACAACGAGGATGGCTCTGAAGGGGAGATCATTTCCCATACACAGGGAGTAGTGTCACAACTCCCCTGCATTCATATATTCATTTGTCATTTATATATTCATTTGGGGATTCTGTCAGAGGGATTATTAGTTTAGGGTTTTGTTTAGATATTATTTGAATAAGGACATAATGGGTTTGATATATATTGGTTAGTTAGAATGTACTAGAAGGTGATAGATGGCTAGCTTCTGTGCTTGCTTATTAGGATTGGAATGTTACAATGTTAGGGACTTACCCAGCCAGGCAGAGACTGCTCTTGTGTTGGGAGAGGTGAGTTAAATCTTAAGAGTTAATGCTACTACTTATAGGCTGTTATAGTAATATGTTCATGATGTTAATATGTGTTGTTGTTATGCTTTATATGCTGCCATGTATGTTGGGTTGTGGGTTGATGGGATATATAACCATTCTTACATATACTCATAGGTTGTTAAGGTTTTATAGTACTTAGTTTAGTAGTGAGGGATGTCTGGGTTTCAAGGCCACAGGTGCAAGGAGGAGATAACGCTTGGTGAGAACTTAATTGTTTTGAGAACAGGCCAGAGAGCCCAGACGAGAGGACACTACAGTGGTACCTCGGGATACGAAATACCCAGGTTACGAATTTTTCAGGATACGAAAAAATCCCATAGGGATTTATTGTTTCGGGTTACGAAAGTTTTTTCGGGTTACGAAAAAACTCCGGCGCTATTTTAAATGGAGCCGCGGCAGAGCCGCGGCTTTTTTCCCCATTAGCGCCTATGGGTTTTCGGCTTACGAAGGCTTTTCGGGTTACGAAAGCGGCCGCGGAACGAATTATTTTCGTAACCCGAGGCACCACTGTACGTCATCGGGGTGGAGATTCCTCGCTGCACGGGAAAGACTGATCCAATTAATTAACTTTATTGCTTTATGGGGGTGGGTCTGCTCGTGGGACTATATAACCCATCTGTAACTATGTATCTTCATTCCTGACAAAGAAGTCACTTCTGTTGCCTATACCTTTACCTTTCAATAAAGCTGTTACTTTTTATAAGCACAGCCTCTTGTTGTTTGGGGGTGGCAATCTGGAGCCTGACAAGTAGACATTTGGAAGAATGTGACACATAGATGTAGAAGAACCAGGGGCCATTCTGTGAGTTTACAGCTACAGAATCAACCTGAAGCTCTCTCCCTTATCAGTGGTAATGAGGAACAGGAAGAAGAGCAACAGTGTCACTCCTTAGAGAACATGAAGATTCAGCACATGAAATGGCCTCTGCCAGGAGACTCTTTTGGTTCTTTCTGAGTCTTTCAGCTCTTTTGATATCTGAGAAGGAGTACTGATAAGGAAACACAACACAACTTCATGAAAATTTGTCAGTGACAAAGATGACAGAAAAGAGGAAGAAAATGGGACAGATAAGCAATGGATATGACAGTTTTTTGTGGGTTTTCAGGCTATGTATGTTCTAGAAGAGTTTATTCCTGACGTTTTGCCAGCATCTGTGGCTGGCATCTTCAGAGAATGCTGACCTGGAAAAGAGAGAGAGAGAGAGTGTGTGTATATACACACACACACACACACACAGAGTGGGTATACACACACACACACACACACACACACACACACACACTGTGTGACCCTGGGTAAGGAGGAGTGATTCCCATGTTAATCTGTGTATTGTTCTGTTGTTGATGATGGGAGGATATGCAAAAGAGGATTAGTGTCCGCTATTTGGTGATCATTGTTTGCTGGGAAGCCTCTGACCCTGAGTGGTTTCTCATTTGCATTTGCTGAGTTCTGAGTTTGGTGTCCTTCAGGACTAGCAGCCAAACTTTATTTACTTTCAGGGTTTCTTCTTTCCTGATGAAGTTGTCCAAGGGTTTGTGGATTTCAATGGCTTCCCTGTGCATTCTGACCAGATAGTTGTTGGCATGGTTCAGAATTTCAGTGTTTTCAAACAGCATTTTGTGCCCAGGAGGGTTTATAATGTGTTCTGCTACTGCTAATTTTTCTGGCTGACCCAGTCTGCAGTGTCTGTCATATAAACCCACCCTCTTTCAGGTTAGCATTCTCTGAAAATGCCAGCCACAGATGCTGGTGAAACGTCAGAAATAAACTCTTCTAGAGCAGGGTCACATAGCCTGAAAACCCCACAAAAAACTATGGATGCCAGCCATAAAAGCCTTCAACTTCACAATGGATGTGACAGTTAATTGTTTTATTTTGTGAGGTTTTAAATCACATTTTTCTTCTGACACAGATCTCTCGGCAGCATATCTTAAATTCCTAGGAGGTTTCCTATCTGCAGCATATTAGTTTCCAGATAATGTCTGTAATATGTCCTATATCAGATGCTAGCCTGGGATATGTTCTGAACAATCAGTTAGGTAGAGAAGCTTTGTTGCCCAACAGAACAAGTAGTAGTTGAAATGTATTTATTTTACAGCCTACCTTTCTACCAATATGGTACCCAAGGCTGTTCACAATATGCATTAAAACAAGACACTGTTAAAACAATGGATGATACAAATGTTTTTACAGGTGGAAATCCCGACTGAGTTATGAAATTCACTGGGTGACTTGGTAAATCTCACTTTCTGTTGAGAGGTTAAAGTGAGGACAAAGACAACCACCTTGAGCTGGTTAGAGGAAAGGTATAAATGTGCCTGCAAAACTAATGTTCTAGCTGTAAGTGATATCTTCTCCATCCACTCCTGTCACCTCCAATCTGTTTCTAATGAGGAAGGGAATTCCCTTCTCTGCCCTGCAGGGATGATGTCTAGGTGATGTGAAGTAAATCAGCAAGGATTTCTGATACCCGCTTGCCTAAAACAATAGCAACTAAATGTCTCTCCTCCCAGTTTTAATTTATACGATTGAAATCAAGAAAGTTAAAGAAAGAAAGTAAACAGAAAGGGGGGATTATGTGGAAGGACTGTAAGGAAGAAATTTCATTAATGATATATAATTACCTACAGCAGCAGCAGGAATACGGAATTTCAAATAAGTGGCTCTGATTAGGCAAATGTGCCATGCAGAAATGATTATACCCCTGTGACTGTGCATTAGTAAAGTGAAAATGAAACAGGCTTTAAGAACATCATCTACTTAACTTTGATTACTGACTGTATATGTGGACACATGCCTCTCTTCTTTGTCCTGTGATATGATCTGTCTCAAAGGCCATATACCTCCCATCACACAGATACACATGGAGAACAGTTCTGCTACATCCAAGCAAAGGTTACTCTGGTGGTGGGCATCTTGGATTGCAAATTCAGTCAAGTGGTGAGGGATCATGGGTGCTGCAGTCCAACAATTGCTAGAGAGATATAGGCTACCACCTCTCATCATATTCATCATTTTGATTCCCAGAATGACTCCTTCTTTATCAAAGGAAAGCACCAGAAAATTGGGGAAGTGTGTGATGTGATATTTCAAGGTATCTTGCTTTTCAGTTGGGGAATCTGTAGCTCTCCAGATGTCTTTGGCCCTTGGACTCTAACTCTGATCACCATGAGTCAGCCAGGACAGTGGTGAAATACAGTGGTCCCTTCCCTTACGTGGGGGATCCGTTCCAGAGCCCCCCTCATAAGAGAAATTCCGCGTATGCTTGAGCCCTATTAAAGCCAATGAGGCTTGTGTTTGTGGCAATGCAGCGGTGCATGCACCATTACTCTTTCCGGTGCATAATGTAACTTCTATGCTGGAAGCTGCATATGACGTGGGCGCACTGTATGATGAAAGTAATTGTTCCTCAATATTTGAACAGCTACAGTTTTCCCACCCCACCTAACTCTATCAAGATTACAGAAATAGTATGGCATCACATACATACACACTATACATAGGAAAAGTATGGCTCTCCAGGTGTTGAATTGCAGCTCTCATCAGTTCCAGCCAATGGTGGAGGACCATGGAAGATACAATCAAGTAACATCTAGGAGAGCCATACACTTCCCAACTTTTCATAGTGGTCAGGTTTTTACCAAGTATTTGAAGCATGATAATTTGGAGGATATCACACTGGAGATTATCACATGGGAATGGGATAAGAGACGAGATCCTACTCCTGTCCTTATCCCATCCACAAACGTGATGGTGCAAAAGGCTTTCAAATCATAGTGCCAATGCTGCCATTAACCTGTCATTAAAGTGGTGCTACATTTACGCAAATTTCTATTAATGCAAAATGCCAGTCAATGTCGCTTGAATGACGGGTTAATAGCGGGTTAATGACAGGATCTGCGCAACTTCATCTGAAAGCTTTTGTGCGATTGCTATCATTTGCACTTCCCAGATGGGATAAGCGTGAATCCGGTCTGAAAGTCCTGAGTTTTAACTACCAAAGCCTGGATTTCTGAACTTGGTATCCTGCCAGACATGGAACACATAAACAATGAAAAATAGTCCAACTGATGGGAAAAAAGTGAAATCGGCACTGGATATGGCATGATGAAGGTGGAAGGGCTCAGTGCCTAGGATTATCAGAATCTTAAAGGATTATGCTTGGAAGGGATGGTTAAATTGACTCAATGGAAACACCATCTGCAAATACCCCTGGAACATCTTTTCTCTGATTTCAAGGCTATGAAGATTTTAATCTCAGGAGATCTTCCTAAACTCTTTGTGCGTTGCTTATACATCCTTAAACAATGCAATGAGGGTGCATAATCAGATTACTCCTAAAGCATTTAATGGACAAGCAATTAAGCACAGTTTACGTTCAGAATCAGAGAAATTATAATTAGCACATCACCTCAGTGAGAGCGACCCAGACAAAAAGGTTAGTGCTCAAGGGGATATAAAATCACAGAGACCTTGGATGAGAGGCAGATAATCAATGTTTAATTGCACCATTCAGTTGACGTCTCTTTCTGGATTACTGCCCAATCACTGCCCTGGCAGTAATCCAATGTGTTTTATGCTGTCAAGATCAAACATTGGCCTCCAGGGTGCCAGGTAGTTTTCCTATACTCACCAGCTGGCAGTCTCAAGCAGCATGCTCTCTAACCAGAAGAAGGACAGATATCTTTGCATTCCTAATCTAGCCCCAGGACATGCAGACTCTTTACCACTATCAGCAAAACAACCATTGTCAGTAAAATACAACAAAATACAAAATCCATAAGAGTAATATCTTTATCGGATCACCTAAAATGCACAAAATACATCATGCAAAGCTTTCATAGCTTCGCTGGCTTCTTCATCAGGCAAAGATGTTAAAAATCATACAGAAGAAAAGTGATCATGTTAGAGTCACAGCCTTATATTTTGTTTCAGATGTTACTTCTATTGACAGTTAACATGGGGCTCATTCACATTACAAAAAAAATCGGTTTTGAAACCGATTCAATCACGTGAAGTTCCTACTCACCCCGAATCTCACACAAGCGAATCCGGGGCTTGCACACCCGTTCCGTGTTAAATGGCCCCTAGCGTGGGTCTTTTGAAATCGGCGCAAATACCGTTTCTTTTTAAAAACCCCGGGTCCTGGGAATGAGAACTTTGGCCTCGATCACGATCGAGGCAAATTGAGGGAGGGATTTAGGTCAGAGGGTGGGCAAAGGGCAAGGCATTTCCTCCTCTCATCGGAGGGGAGGGGGAGGAGGAAAGAGCCCTGGGCAGAAGGGAGCAAGGGAAGGCATTCTTTAGGAGCCTCTTTTCCTTGCATCCCCTGCCCAAAGCCCTCTGTCGCTGGGCATTCCTTCCCTTGCAGGAGGATGAACGGAGCTCATGTCAGGCAAACCCCCCCCTTTTCAAATGCAAACAATTTATATTCCAGAATGTATGTTTCATTTTTTACCATTTTTTTTGAGCGCACATGCGCATGGTTTCTATTCCAGAATGTATGTTTCAATTTTGAGCGCACATGCGCATGGTTTCTATTCCAGAGGCAGATGGAGCCAGGCTTGCACTTGCTTTCTGCAGAGGGAGAAGCTACAAATGTTGCAAACAATGTTACATTTTTACCAATTTTTTTTGAGCAAATATGCGAATGATTTGTCTTCTTGAGCAGATACAGCAAGGGAAGCAAAGGGAAAGCTAATGTTGCTTTTAAAAGAAAAAAAATGCATGCCAATCCCATCCTCTGCCTGGGACAGGGGCAGATCTGACCCAAAAGCCCACAGGTTTATAAAAAAAGAGAGAGAGAGAGAGAGAGAGGCATCTCTCTCCCTGCTTCAGCCGCTGAAACCCCTGTGCCTGGCTCTTTAAAAAGGGAGGACACTTCCCCCGATGCCCTGCAAACGTCACCATGACGATAGCTTGATTGGCAGCGGCCAATCTACAGAATGCATTCAATTTCTGTCAAAATGCATTCGATTTCAATTTGTAGTGGGCACTTGCTAACGGAGCGATTCGGGGGAGGGCATCCGGATCATCCCAGTTCCCTCCATGTCTTTTACCCCAGTATGAATGGGGCCATGGTCTGGAAGGATAGCATTTCAACTCTGTTAGTAGCAGCAGCAAAGTAAGTGAGAGCTAAGAAAAAGACAATCAGTCCTGAACATATCATATAATCATTGAGTTGGAAGAGACCTCATGGGCCATCCAGTCCAACCCCATTCTGCCATGCAGGAACTCTCAATCAAAGCACCCCCGACAGATGACCATCCAGCCTCTGTTTAAAGACCTCCAAAGGAGAAGACTCCTCTATAATCTCTGAGGAAGGCATGTTTTCCTCTGTTGAATAGCTCTTACTGTCAGAAAGTTCCTCCTAACGTTGGGCTGGAATCTCTTTTCCTGGAGCTTGCATCCATTGTTCCATGTTCTAGTCTCTGGAGCAGCAGAAAATAAGCTTGCTCCCTCCTCAATATGACATCTCTTCAAATATTTTAACAGGACTATCATGTCACCTCTTAAACTTCTCTTCTCCAGTCAAAACATTCCCAGCTCCTTTAGTTGTTCCTCATAGGGCTTTATGGTTTCCAGACCCTTCACCATTTTAGTTGACCTCCTTTGGACACGCTCCAGTTTCTCCACATCCTTTTTGAATTGTGGTGCCCAGAACTGGACACAATATTATTCCAGGTGGGGCCTGACCAAAGCAGAATAGAGGGGCACTATGACTTCCCTTGATCTAGACACTATACTTCTGTTGAACAGAACAGAGTTTGCCTGGATCTCAGTAGAGATTACTTGGCTGCTATTAATGGATTTGAAATTTTATTGCCTTTGTTTTGCTGCCATTTATTCCCAGTCCCCATGAGGTCAAGAAGGTGAGTTGCTTCTGCCTGCATTGATATTTCTTGAAACCATTTTAATGGGCAACAGAAGTAACATGAGACAAAATGTAAGCCAGTGACTCTAATATGATCACTTTTCTTATTTTGTATGATAAAGAAGCCAGTGAAGCTTCAAAAGCCTGCAAGATGTAATTTGTGCATCTTGTATTTCTAATTGGTCCAACAAAGATATCACTGTTTTGAGGATTTTGGATTTTGCTGTATTGGGCTGCATGGCCAGCATGGCTACCTCTGGATATATAACTTTCCATGTCACAGTTGAATTTGAGCATGACAAGGGGTCAGATTATGCTCAGTTTACTTCAGCCATGTAGACACATACTAAGCTATGCTTGCATTCCAAGTTATTTGCCACATTTCCAAGAACGTAATGGGGTGCACACATTGTCCTACCTCCCTTCTAGCCTCACAAGAACACTGCGAGGCAGTTAGGCTGAGAGATGGTAACTGGCACAAGTTCACTCAATGATTTTCATAAATCAATAGGAATTAGAATTAGTGAATGAAAGAGAAGAATAAATCTACTTAAAGCCTAGGCATTCACAGGCGGCCAAATTGTGATGGGAAGCTCTGAGGATAGGTGAAACCCACACGTTCTACTTGGGTACAACAGGTAAGCTTCAGCTATCTTTAAAGCTTCCCATCAGAGTTTGGCTGACTATGAATTCAGCTACAGAGTTGGGACTTGTTATTATCATCTGTGATGGGAGGGACTGAAGGAAAGGTTGTGGTTCTTTTAAGAGCAGTCTTATCCAGCAAGATGACAGACATTAGCAGCTTGTAAATCAAGACAGCAGATTTCAACTGAACATTAGAAGAAAAATCTAGCAAGAGAACCAATTGCCTAGAGAGGCAGTGGGTTCTCCTTCGCTGGATCTGCTGGGGAAGCTTTAGCTGGAGATCCTTTCCAACTATATGACTCTGTATTGCAGAAAGTTTTTCACAGGAGTTTGTTGTATTTGCATTTTATGGTTATGATTATTATAGTATTATAACTGCCTTTTAAAAACTGTTTTAAGCTAATAATTTAATATTAGTTGTTGTTGTTGTTTTTAACCTTTTATATTATCCATTGTTTTAGCTGTATTTGTTAAGGAAAAAGCAACATGGGACATACAGTAGTGAAATAAAACTTGTATGTGAGAGTCAGAGTGACTCAGCAGAAGCCAATAGAGAACCACACAGGTGTGAATGGTAAGACAATTAACAAGTGCTGAATGCCAAGGACAAGAATTGCAGAGTGGATAATTGGACACACCTGACAATTGTTAAGTGGTCAAGGCTGAGATGATGAAATCATTAATTGTGGGATGAACAAGGAGAACCAATGGGAATGATGTACACGCCTACTGGGTGGAAACAGACCACAGTAGGTGGTGCCATGATATGGCTATAATAAGGACTATACATCCCAATGTATTTTGTGGGTAGTAGTGGATTGTTGTTTGGATTGGAGAGAGAGGAGTTGAGTATTGTTTGGAGCTGTGTATATAGTAGAATAAAGTAGATCTTTTATATAAGACTACTGAGTTGTCTGGTGTCTTGGGTGAAGCTACAAGAACCAGCAGGACCCTGGTGAAGAAGGGTGAAGACTTCTGTGGAAGCAAGAGTGAGAAGGCTTGGAGAGTTTGTCGGGGTCTTCAGCCAGTTCTCTGCAACTCTTGCAAAGATACAACAACTGGCCAAAACTGGTCAGCGTGGTGCACAACCAGGTGGTGAGTTCCAGGCCAGGTGAAGAGCCACAACTCCCATCATCCCTGACAGTATTTTGTTTTAACTCAATTGTGGGCTGTCTTGAATCTAGTATTGGGAGAAAGTTGGGATATAAACTGCCAAATTTCTGAGACTGTGCAAGACAAGGGTTCCCAAAAGATGTTGGTCTCAGAAGCTGCCTGGTCCTACTTTTAAAGAAATGTTTCAAAAACATTCGGCGAGTGAGAAGTATGTCCCAGCTTTCATGTTCAATCCAGAATGTCTTCGGGAATTGAAAGCAAACCCTCAAATGGATTGTCAGAGCTTAGATTCATATCTTCCCTTAGGAGACTGATCTTAAAATTTTTTTGCAAGAATATACTAAAAATAGGGTGTTTTTCACCCCTTTTGTTCCAATTATTCCTGACATGCCAACTTTAAAAAAAGAAAAAAAAATGCATTGTTAGCCTAGGTTGTTTTCTTTCATGAATTGAATACTGTTGATTTAATTAGATTGGGTGTTTGTTTTTGTTTTTACATGTGCAAATGTTTGATGATTTTTATTTAAATCCTTCAGAGCCATTTTTGGGCTTTCCCCACAGAAACTAATTCCTAATGAAAAAGGGAGGAGAGCCTTATTTACATATCCCAAAAGATGTTACTGCAGTTTTCTCCCATTCTTTGAATAAAAAGCTATCTATCTAATGTCAGAATGGAGAAAGAAGGAATTGTGGTTATACAGGAAGGCCAGTCCTCTTCCTATCATCAACCTGGGAATAGACTGATCAATACATTAGAAGACTTGGTTGGATGAGAGCCTCGGTATCCTTCCAAAGACTGGGTTCAGTCTGCTTCTTAGGTAAAAGGTAAAGGTAGTCTTTTGGCATAAATGTCTAGTCGTAACTGACTGTTTGCAAGATTGCAAGATTGGTGGCCAAAGAGCCAGCGTTGTCCGAGGATTGCTCTGGCAGTCATGTGGCCAGCATGATTCCACCGAACGCTATTACCTTCCCACTGAGAAGTGGTACCTACTTATCTACATGCATTTGCATGCTTTTGAACTGCTAGGTTGGTAGACGCTGGTGCTAGTGACAGGAGCTCATCCCATCATACGGTGCCTGGGCCTCAAACTGCCAACCTGCCAATCCTGCAATCAATAGAGTCAGCGTCTTAACCCCTAGAGCCACTGCATCTCTTCTTCTTACTGCCATACAAATACCTCATAATTGGACTCATATTGCTGGTTTAGGCCCCATACAGACAGGCCAAAATAAAGCTGCTTCGGGTTACTTTGGAGGTATGCTGTTTAAATGATGTATGCGTCCTAAGAGTCTGGAAGCCACACCAAAGCCATGCTCCAGACTGGATACCTCCAAAGTGACCCGAAGCTGCTTTATTTTGGCCTGTCTGTAGGGGGCCTTTGAAGTGCACACTTTTTTTGTCTCCTCAATTGTTGCCACAGTACTGGCTCTATGAGGCATATTGACAGTTAGGGCTTTATCACAAGAGGCTAAAAAGCAGAATTTTAACAGAATAAAAGTGTTTTGGGTCAGTACTTATCACACAATGTTGTGTCTCTTTTGTCCCTGCCTTGCTTTCCAGTCCATTACTGTTGTGCACCTTTCCACTGATGGACGAAACCCATCAATAGGCTCCCAGTCTCACTGCTATTCCATTCCTTCCTTGGTATTCCCTTCCACTGCAGTTCTACTTCTCAGGCAGCCACATGGTATGAGTGGAAACTCACTCATAGAAGACGGCTTCTGGAAGGTGTTGGCAGCCATGGCCACTTGTCCCCCCTTTCCTCCCAGAATGCAGCATTTGACAGTTCAGAAAACAGATCATGCAATCATGGATTGCCAAACCAGTATGCTCCCATTCCTAAACTAACAGAACTGTGGGGAGACAGCAGGCTGGTGTGATAATGTCCTTAAAATGGTAAAGAAACTACTGTGATGTGATAGGCTGAAAGGGGGCTATTAGGAAAGAAGTGGACCAGTTCCCAGGTGATTTGAAATTCATGAAGGTTTTGTTTTCTTTTTAAAAATACAATATATTAATTGCACAGTTCTCAGGGCCAAACAACCAGAGAACTGAGAGAAGTTGGCCAGTGAAAGTATTAATTAAATGCATCCTATTTATCCAGCATTAATTTGATCCCTCGAAAGGCCACTTGAGGGTTTAAGAAGAGATAATGAATGGCATTCTGGCTCCAAAGGGGAAATGACTTATGTTACTTGGCAGTCCTAATGTAGAGTTCACTGCCAGGAGCATTAAGAGAGAGCATCACTTACAAGCCCTGGAAGGCTAGGGCCAGTGCAGAACCTCAGGGTGCGAAGCAGGTTAAGAAGGGCAAGCAAGCGTAAATGTTGGCTCAAAATGAATCCATCTATAAGAACTGACATTGCTATTGGAAAATATAGTTTTTCACTCTTGTTTTCTCAGGAAAGCATCTTCTTAGTTGGACATGCAGGTAGCAAAAACAACAACTGGAAAGTGTTGTAGATAATAGCACAATACATGAGGGAATATTCATTCATTCAATTTCGATCCTGCCTTTCTGCCAAAAAATGGGACCCAAGGTAGTAGTGAATAGTAGTAGTGAATAGAACAGTAATACTGAATAAAAGGTCCAATTAAAACAGGGGAAAATACCAGAGATTAAAACAATTAAATTAAAGGCAAATTTAAATCAAAAACAATTTAATACAATTTAATACTGGCTGTGTTCAAGTTTAAGTTGCATCTCCCCCAGCACTTTGTACTTTAATAGAATTTATTCTATTTATTGTGTTTCCTTTTATTAACCTATTTCATTAGTAATTACACCATAGGTTCTGAAGGTTATTGTCATGCGCTTATATATAGACAAACGTTTCAAGAAATTCTTTGGACCATCTACATTACAAAGTTGTATCAGAAGTGGTGTGAGAGAAAAGCAGGATGAAGGACAAGAAGGGTGGGGAAGGAGGGAGACATCCTTCTCTTCCTTCACCCCATCACTGCCAGCACATCCAAAGAAGCAAGGAAGACATCCCACATGACACATGCCTCGACTCTGTCCCCAGGTCAGTGTGATGCTGCATGCTGCTCTACATGGTGCACAGCATCACGGTGCTCCTCTGGCACTGCATCTACATGACGCAGCACCAAACAAGCATGGAAAAGTCATGTGCCAATGGCTATGGTGCCCTTTCTGGGGCGCAAAAAGGAGCCACTTTTTCCGGCTCCTTTTTGCACCATGGAAAGGAGAGACTGGAGTTACGGCATGTGTTTTTTTTAACCTTGCATTTTAAGGTAGCCTAGAGAAGTTCGGCAGCCATGAGTTTTCCTTCATATTTGAAGTAAGCATTATGAGTTGCCAACATTTATATTTCTTCATCAGGAAATAGGAAATTTAGCCACATATTAATATTTCTGTGCTTCGCACATTTTCTAGGTAGAGGCTATGTCCCCAAAGATCTTCCAAGCTGTTGCCTATTTCCCCTCCCAATAAAGGTTGAGTCTCATCTCTTCTCCCAGTTGAAGGGATTTAAGAAGAGATAATGAATGGCATTCTGGCTCCAAAGGGGAAATGATTTATGTTACTTGGCACCAAGACCTTACTGACACTCTGCCTCTCATTTCCACCTATTTTTTCTAGCTGAACCCTTAACCAATTTCTAAAGGCAGTTTGGGGCAAATAACTGGAAATTTAATCCATACAATATGGAGGTATTGTACTATGGGTAGGGAAATTAACCGATCAAGACAGAGAAGTTGCCTCTGGTCTTATATAGGGTTGCAGTCCGCCTGAAGAGCTCCTGGACTCAGTACTGAGCAAATTCATTGGTGGTAGTGACCAGGAAATCATTTGAACGCTTGACACTAGATCACCTACAATACTACAGTTGTAATGGCCTGCCTCTATCTAACTCAATGAACACACTTCACAGATGCAGTCTGAAAGAGTTGATTAAAAAGATCCGCACAGTAGACCACTTTAAATGTCCTGGCTAAGTGCTAGGGCATTTTGGGAACTGTAGTTTCTTGTGGTACCAGAACTGTCCAATAGAGAAGGCTCAATGTCTCACAAAACTATAGTTCCAGAATTCCCTAGAATTGAGCCAGGGCAGTTAAAACAGTCTCCAGCTGGATTATTTCTGTAGTCTGTTTTGGCCCTTAATTTCTCAGCTGGTCTTATCCAACATAACGTTTGTATTGTACTATACAGTTGGCCCTCCGTTTTTGCAGGGATCCATTCCGGATCCCCCCATGAAAATGGAGGCTCACGCTTATTCAAGCACCATAGGCTTGAATGGCACATGCCCCATGCACACGGCAAGGGTTCACGCACCATTGCAAATAGTGGAGGTCACCCCTCTGAATATATTCAAGGGTGCGGATTAGGAGGGGCGACTGTACTGCACAGTAAACTTTCTTTTATCCTGACACCACCTTGTGAGAGATCCCCCTTTAAAGGCAGCCTCAAAAGAACATAAAATAAAGTAAATAAAACTCGGGTTATTCTAAATTAAGTAATGCTTTGATTGAGATTTCCTGCATGGCAGAATGGGGTAGGACTGGATGGCCCTTGCGATCTCTTCCAACTGTATGATTCTATGATTCTAAATTAAGGGTTATTTTAAACCTTTTAATTTGTTCACATAAATTCATCCCATCGCCTAACAACTTTCTGTTCACTTGGATGGAGCAAGAGAAAAGAAGCTTCTTGGGGGGGGGGGGAATCTCTTGTGAGAAATTGTAGTTCACTTAGGCTGGCTTTTGGTCTTTTCAGGCTCTGGAATCTGTGTTGACTGACTGTTAATTAGGATGATTGTTTAAAATGAATGGTGATGGTTACTAGAGTTAAATTGAAGAAGCTGTTCTAAAAGGCAACTCTGGGCACAGATTCTTCTGAAAATGTCTTGGACCAATCGTCTCTGATTTTTCTCCATTTCTATGGCAGCAAGAACTCTTGCCAGTTGAGTCAATTCCAGCAGAAATGTCTCCTGTTTTCAGAGTTCTTCTATGGAACAGTAAACAAGACTAATAAATCAGAAGGCGCTTGAATGGAAATCAGTTCAGAACTGAAATTTCTCAGCAGTCATTTTTAATGAGAAATTTTATTTAGACATTTCTTATATACACGTAGTTCAGCAAACAATATCACTTGGTAGGGCTTTCTTCCAATATTCTCCACCATATTTGTATGTGTGGCAGCCACCGTTTCAACCATCACCACAATGCCTAGGAATGATACCACACCAGAATGATTGTGGAAAATGCAAAACTGCATCCAGTAAAGTGGGTTGCACATGGCCTATATACCCCAAAGATCAGATCCTGTCTGATCTTGGAAAATAAGCAGGGTCAACCTTGTTAAGTACTTGGAAGGGAGATGATGAGGGAGAGTAAGCAGTACATAGAGTTGGAAGAGACCGCAAGGGGCATCCAACCGCTGGGTAGGAGTGCATTTACACCAGGGGTCAGCAACCCCTGGCCCATGGGCCACATCCGGCCCGGCGAGGCAGCAGGACTGGCCCCAGCACGGTCCTGCTGCCGCCACCGCCGCCATGCCAATTCCCTGGTTGGGGCCGGATTTTGCCTTGGCTGCAGGCCGGGCGGCGCTCCTCCTCCCCCACCTCCTCCTCCCGCCTCCTTTTTTGGGCGCTGCATGGCTGCGCAGTCCGCCCTCTTCCCCCTCCTCCACGGCCCACCTACCTCCTCCTCCTCCTCCTCTGCGTTGGGCCGCAGGCACTTCCACTGGCCCTGCGCGCGCCCTTGCAGGGCCATGCGCAGGGCTAATGAGGAGGACTTCCTCCTCCTGAGTCTGGGGCTGAACAGCCCGCCCCTTCTCCAGGCCAGAGCCTGTGAGAGCTGGCAGGGGGGTGGGGCTGTTCCAGCCCAGTCTGCCCCCACTGGCCAGCCAGGCTCAGGAGGAGGAGCTCCTCCTCTGTTGGGCCGGGCTGCAGCCAGAGGGCAAAGGAAACGGCCATTTCCT
Organism: Sceloporus undulatus; assembly: GCF_019175285.1. NCBI lineage: Eukaryota > Metazoa > Chordata > Lepidosauria > Squamata > Phrynosomatidae > Sceloporus > Sceloporus undulatus. The sequence continues at coordinate 35,215,827 of NC_056529.1, read as the reverse complement.
TTGCCCTTTTTTGGCGCCAGGGAGGAGGAGGATGAAGAGGAGGAGGTGGGTGCCCATTTACAGTATTTATTTTAATTGTGTTTTTAAACTGCATTTTTTCCAGTATTCTGCTTTAACAATGATAGTGGTGGTGGTGGTGGTGGTGGTGATGATGATGATGATGATGATGATGATGATGATGATATGACTCAGCTTGAGAGGCATGCAGGCACTGTTTCTTAAGCCGAGAGAGTGTCACCTTCCAAAGTGTGTTTTGGGTGCTTTTAATGCTAACAAGTCTCCCTTGTTTTGACAGTGATAGTGTGGTGATGATGATGATTATGATATGAGTCAGCTTGAGAGGCATGCATGCACTGTTTCTGAAGCCAAGAGAGTGTGACTTTCCAAAGTGCCTTTTCTGTGTGTTTTTGGTTCTTTAATGGTGATATTGATATCAGAAAGCCTCTGAGGCAAGGCCAATGTAAATTGCTGTGATTTTTACAAACTCATGGGCAGTGAAGAAAAACCAAAGTCCCTTCACCAAGTACACACTTCTGAGAAGTACACTTGGTGCAAGAACGGTGAAACTACCTTGACATGTTCAATATGCATAGCCATGTTAAACCATGCTAAGTGTTAAACCCAAGGGGTTTGGTTATGGAATAAGCCTCTGAAATATGCAAGAGGCCATGTTAAGTAAAGCCATGTGAAATGCACAAATGTGCTGTTGTGTGTGTTTTGGAATGCAGGTTGGGGGTGTTTGGCCAGAAAGGGACAGAGGAGGAGAGGGCGGGCACACGCCTCCTCCTCCCCACGGGGCTTTGGTGGAAGCTCCGCCCCGATGTGCAGCTCCGCCCCCTGAGGGTGGAAGCTCCGTCCCAGGCTTCGGAAGCTCCACCCCCTGGCTTCGGCCCCCTGACTTGTCTGAGGGACAGCAACCCGGCCCCTGGCTCAAAAAGGTTGCCTACCCCTGATTTACACAGTTAAAGCTTTTACGACAGCTGTGCTCATTCCTTGAAATGTTAGATTTGGCCATGGGGACACATGCCTTAGTTACATCCCAAATGGAATACTGTAATATGTCTTAAGAGGGCCTGCCTTTGAAGAGTGTTTGGTCCAAAGGGCTGCAGCCAGATTATTAACTTGGGTTGGCTACAGCAATCATAATACAACAGCTCCACTGACTGACGGCCTGTTTCCAGGCGTAATTCAAAATGCAGGTTTTGACCTATAAAGCACTATATGGTCCAGGTTATTTGAAGGACTGTATTCTCTCTTATGAACCTGCCCATGCTTTGAGATACAAGGAGGTCCTTCTCCGTCCCACCACTTTCACAGGTACATCTGATGGAAACACAGGAGAGGGCCTTCTCAGTGGTTGCCCCCCAGCTTTACAACTCCCTTGCCAGAGAGGTTAGACTGACACCCTTTCTACTTTCTTTTCACAGACAAGTGAAGGCTTTTTTGTTTTGACAGGCATTTAATAAGCGATTAAATGATGCATGTACTGTATAAGGCCTGCCTCACCTTGCTGGATCTTATTAACTGAATCTTGTTAACTGTTGTGCTGGTATGCATCTGTACACGTTTAATGATGTTTCAATCTGGTTTTAATATTTTTAATTGTTTAATCTCTTTTTAACTTTTTTCTTTTGTAAATTTTAAACTATATTATGTTTAATTTTATTGTAAGCCAGTTTGAGTTCTGAGCTGGAAAAAAGATGGGATAGAATAACAATATCGACAACAACAACAGTAAGATGTTTGTATTTTTGAGATCATGGGAGGATTGTACCCTCCTGTGGACCTCTGGGGTTTTACAGATGGCCACTCTCCTTCCCTATTGTGTCATTCTTTGGTGTTTCCCAAATTTGGTACAGTTTGGGGTTTTTTTTCCCCCTCCATTGCCTAAGGCTTAGTAACTGGAAGCCAGATTTTTATGCTATAAACAATGTTAGAATTTTTGCCCCTAACCTTCTGCTTTTATGTCCACCTGCTATTGGAACATGGAACCTAATTAAAATTGAATTTGGTCCTTCAGCTGAAAGAGATTAACTAACTTTGCTCTAAGCAAATGCTCACTGTGCTATTTCTAGGAATGGCCCTGGAACTCCTCTTGGCAATGGAATAATATAGTATTCACATCACTGTTCCTTAATAAGTACTATGTGTGTGAGTACTGAGGGCAAAAGATTAGCAGGAGATTGGCATTGGAGTGCAACTTGTCTTGGAAATTTGTATATTGCCATGGTTTGTGATGCATCTTCAGAAGGTGGGGGAATGTAGACAAAACCATGTGTGTGTTTAAATTATCTGCAACTATAATTGATACATTTGTAAAAACACACAAAGGTGTGCTTTGGCCAATAGAAAAATGCATTCAAACTATATATATATATCATAAGGTTATGTATAAAATATGGGCACAGTAATCAAAATGTGTACAATAAGATGCATGTATTCCATTCTGAAAGGAGAAAAAAAGTCCCTCAATCCAGAATCAGAATGAAATGAGAATGCTGGTGGGAGTCAGACAAATGCAATGTCAAAAATGCTAAAACGTTTGTCATATTCCTGTTCCTTGGTGAGAACTTGACATTGATCAACACTAGGCATAGTTGTGGGACGGTGGACAAGGCCCGTATATCAGTCTGGGAATGCCCACCGGAATGGAAGAGATTTGTCTTAATGGCTTTCTCAAGAAGCCTCTGCTATTACATTTGGAAATGGTATGGGATGTGGGTTGATATTCATCCACTTACATATTTCCATTTACAGCAATGATGATTCAAAATGTTCACTGGCTGGTCATTATAGAGCTGGGGGCGAAGAGCAGTTCAAAAACAAGGTATATTTCCAGAAGTCCATCCAATCCTCATAAAATGTATTGTCCTTTTTTTTTGTCCACTCCAAGCCTTTATTGTCTGGGGGAGTTTCTCTAGTAAAAAAAATGCCCCATGCTCTTTCCCACCAGTTGTCCATCTTGAGATCTCCTGTCTTCCAACACTTGGCCATTTCTAAATGGGCAGCTGTGAGGAAAAATGCTATGTTTTATTGAACTGTTATATTTGACATAGAGAAAGCAATAGAAGAGCAGGGCAGAAGTGTATGGTTGATGTGTGATATGAGAGATTAAGTCCAATAATATAAATAAGTAAATAAATAAATAGTCATTATCCTCCCAAGGAATGCAGGTATGATGTGAAGGATTTGATTTGTCAAATTTGAAGCCAAGTAAAATTAATTGATTGCAGCTTCCCTTGTACAAAAAGATGTAGTATGAGATAAACCCACATTCTTCCCAGTTCTTAAATTGTGAGAATTTGCGCTTATTAGACTTTTTATAAAATGTACATACTAAGTAGCTCATCTATGCTTGGATGTGGTTTGTTAATGCCATAATAAAAACGGCTGTACTTCTTACATTTCCATTCCCTCTTGCCCTTTAATTGCACTCTCCCACCCCAACCATGTGCATAAATATCTGTCAGCTTCAAACATCTGATGAGGTGGGCTGCAGTCTGCAAAAGTTGGTGCCAAGTAAAATCTTTAAGAGTAGTTGCAGGAGCCTGTTGTTTTTGCTGCAATAATCATCTATCCCATTGAAAATTTGAAAGGTTATTCCTTGGTGTAAGAAAAAATCAAAATAATCGCCAATCCAATGTGGCAGATAGGTTGCCCTCCCTTAAAACCATCCTTATACTTCTCATTGACCTAAATCCTTTGTATACTTTGCTGTTTTTTTCTTTTGTCCCAGATAGTGTTGATATTCCTCCCTTATGCGCATTTAACGTCGCAGCGAAGCAGATGGGCATCCAGAAAGTGCTTCCAGCCCAACCGTCCTGGGGGCTCAGCAAACACATACTGAAACTCTGAAGGGTCCCAAATGGACCACAGCAAGGAATGGAAAAAAGCTAAAAAACATAATTATTTTTTTTCATATACCACCTGGGGGGGGGGGGGGCAACATCCGCATGTAGATGTAAAGGGAAGGGTCGCAAGGGTAAAAAGTTTGAGGACCACTGTGCAAGGAACCTATTCTGCCTAAATACCCTTAAGGTATTCTTTACTACTATATGTATGACTGTGGATATTATAAATTTATCAATTTCCAAACAGCTCAGCAGCTTGGCTGTCAAGCCACCTGTGAATAATAATAATAATAATAATAATAATACTGTTTATTTGTATCCCGCTTTTCCTTTTCAGGTCAAAGCGGGTTACAGGAGCACGGCAGTGTGCAAAACATTCCAACAGCATACACATCTAAAAGCGCGAACGGTACAATCAAACAGATTAAAAACAGATAAAAAAGCTACCAATTAAAACCATAACAATAGCTAGCAAAAGTGCAAGTGCATCAATACATCGGGGGGAGAGCGGATACTACATTATCTGGGGGGAAAACCTGTTTAAATAGGAAGGTTTTTAAGCTCTTCCTGAATATGTCAAGGGAGGTAGCCGAGCGGAGCTCATCGGGAAGAGAGTTCCAGAGCTGCGGGGCCGAGCTGGAAAATGCCCTTTGTGCCAGCGTAGAATGTTTCATGTTTGGAACTCTTAACAGTTGCTTCCCAGCCGACCTGAGAGTGCGGGGCGGATTATATGGGGAGAGGCGGTCCTCCAAGTACCCTGGGCCCAAGTCATTTAGGGCTTTATAGGTAATAACCAACACCTTGTACAGTGGTACCCCGGGATACGAAATACCCACGTTACGAAATTTCCGGGTTACGAAAAAAATCCATTGAAAATAATTGTTCCGGGTTACGAAGGTTATTTCGGGTTACGAAAAAAATTTTGCTGCTTTTTGGCGCTTTTTCGCACAAAATCGCGGCTTTTCCCCATTAGCGCCTATGGCATTTCGGCTTGCGAATGCTTTTCGGGTTACGAAAGCGGCGGCGAAACGAATTAATTTCGTAACCCGAGGCACCACTGTATTGTGCCCGGAAACGGATGGGCAACCAGTGTAGATCTTGTAAAACAGGTGTTATATGGCTGGTCCTGGAGCATCCAGTGACCAGCCTGGCTGCCATATTCTGCACCAATTGAAACTTCCGGGTTTGGTACACGGGTTGCCCCATGTAGAGCGCATTACAGAAGTCCAACCGAGAGGTTACCAGAGCATGTACCACCGTTTCAAGGTCCCCCCGGCCCAGGTAGAGTCGCAGCTGGCGTATCAGCCGAAGCTGATAACAAGTGCTCCTGACTGTGGCATCCACCTGAGATGTAAGGTGGAGCGACGAGTCCAGAAGCACCCCCAGGCTGCAGACAGAGTCCTTCAGGGGGAGCATGACCCCGTTCAGGACGGGTGGACATATTTCCATCCCCGGGCCTGGGGAACCTATCACAAGTACTTCCGTTTTCTCTGGATTCAAACTGAGTCTGTTTTCCCTCATCCAGCCCATTACTGACTCCAGACAGGCATCTAAAAGAGAGATGCCATCCCTGGTCACTGCATCAGTCGGAGACACAGAGAAACATATTTGGGTGTCATCAGCGTACTGATAACACCGCGCCCCATGTCTCCGGATGATCTCTCCCAGCGGTTTCATGTAAATGTTAAATAGCATGGGGGACAGAATGGCTCCTTGAGGGACACCAGATGTAAGGGCCCTCTTATCGGAGCGCACGTCCCCCAGCTGCACCATCTGGAATCTACCTGAGAGGTAGGAACGGAACCACTGGAGCGCAGTGCCTCCAATTCCCAACTCCCCCAGGCGTTCCAGAAGGATACCATGGTCGATGGTATCGAAGGCCGCTGAGATGTCCAAGAGCACTAACAGGGACACACACGCTCCCCCTGTCCATGCCCAGACGGAGATCATCAACCAAGGCGACCATGGCAGTCTCAACTCCATAGCCTGCCCGGAAGCCAGTTTGAAATGGGTCTAGAAAATCAGTTTCATCCAAGATCGATCGAAGCTGAATGGCAACCGCCCTCTCGATCACCTTCCCCAAAAAAGGCAGCAGCGAGACAGGACGATAATTATTATGAATCAGGGGGTCTAGGGAGGGCTTTTTTAGCAGCGGTTTTACAATGGCCAATTTCAAGCTGGATGGAAACCGCCCTTCCCTAAAAGATGAATTAATTATAGAACGTAACATATTAGTTACAGCCGCGCGCCCCTGAGCCGCTAGCCAAGAGGGACAGGGATCAAGAGAGCATGTCGTCTTCCTAACACTTCTATACTCATTAAGTCATGTTAAACTGTTTAAAAATTGGTATCCTCCACACTTGAATATGTATCCATACAAATGCAAACACTGCCTGCTTCGTCTGGAAGTTGGTAAGTGTGCGATATCTCTGTTTATATTCTTTTCCTGTTGTATTTATGTGTTATGTTTTGTTTACAAAGATGCTTCTTTATATCAGTCAGCATGGAGCCTGGAGCACTTCATCCGTTACTTGTGGACAATTATAGAAAATATTATTTTCATCTAATCACTACTGAACATTTTGGATAATTATGGAAAATGCTATTTTCATATAACCAGGGAGGAAGAATTATTGAAATGGCAGTACATTTCTGGGAGTAGTCGTCTGCTAAAGCTTTACTACAGTCTTTTGTTACAGACTATTTAATTTTTTATTACATCTTGCCAAAGATACGTGATTCGAGTACTGTATAAGGTTTGCGTTTTTACAAGCAGAAAAAGAATACTGTATACAGTAATGTCTACTGACTCCCTTGTTTAATATGGACTGCCACATTGAGGATTAAACCACTGAGGATTACCTACATGGCCTTGTTATATGATACAGTGTGCTGTCTTTTTATATTGTTTATGTGTGAATTTATGTGTTTTGAATATCTGCAATATATTTTTCATTATATTACTCACTATTCTTTGTTTGATTGTTTAATTTCCCTTTCCGACTGGTTTTCAGTTGGTGCTTGTCTTTCCATAAGTACCAGCGCCACTATGAGTTGCTTACACATGTCAGAGCTTCAAGTGGTAGTGAATAACAGACATGATATAGCAGCCTAGTGGAAAGGGCCATCAGGGTAGGAAAAAGATGATGTGGTTACAAATCAAACGGGAGAGGAGAAAGAAGTCCCTCTCCAACCTGCAATTTTGTTCCTGCATGGGTTTTCTTCCATCCCAAAGCAAACTAGCAAAGTTACCTATACTTGACTATAAGGAGACCTCATGTATAAGTCGAGGGCAGGTTTAGGGGTCAAAACTATGGATTTTGAATAAAGCATGGATAAGTCGGGGGTAATACTGCTTTATAATTCTCATCAGCCCTAACATAGCCAGACCTGAAACATTACAGGAACCACAGTACCATGACATTTAGAGCGCCTACTTTAAAGTGTTGGCATACACACTGCCATAGGCCTTCAAATGCAAGGTTAGATTTCTTAGAGGATATTAAAAGGAGAGAAGGAGACAGAAATGGATATATCTGGAAGAAGTAAACGAAAAGCCTGGATACAGTATGCCTTGCCTGCATGTAAAATGTCATGAATTATACAGTATTCTCCAACAGACCAATATGTTTTAGTAACCAGTAAATAAGTATGTATTTCAGTTTGCAGATTAATCTTGGAAAACAAGAGAACTGGATCATAGGCAAACAAATAGGTGAAACTGACCAAAAAGAAACAGATTTCATGTCACTATGCAAGAAAAAAAGAAATCCTGGAACTTCATAGTCATTTCTCCCTTGTCAAATACCTCTTCAACAAATATGGAACTCCAAGTTCCAAAACAGCCATTAGCCTTTATGCGACTAGATCACAATAATTCAAATCAACCAGACATATCGCTGGGTTTAGGTGCACACCCCACCTAAGCAACACTTATCCCAGTGGTTCCCAACCTGGGGGGTCGAATGACCCTTTCATGGGGGTCGCCTAAGACCATTGGAAAACACCTATTTAATTACAGTTATGAAGTAGCAATGAAAATAATTTCATGGGTTTAGGTCACCACAACATGAGGAACTGTATTAAAGGGTCACGGCATTAGGAAGGTTGGGAACCACTGACTTAGCCAAAATGCCACAACTGTACAGACATGACTTTAAGCAGAGGATAAGTGGCTGATGCACATCAATGAAACTCAATCACATTATCACATCTCTAAACTAACCCCAAGCATGAAAGCACTGTGCCATCCTTAAAAATATTCATTTTTACACCATAAACTTTATACATTCATTTTATATATCAAAAAAGTCACCCGTTTTGGCCAGAAAAAAAATGGTAACCCAGAGAGTTTGAAGGAGCTGAACATCTCAAAAACAGTCTTAGGAGCCACATTTTGTTCTGGGGTGCATTTTGCCAACCCCTGATCTAATTAATAATTTCCTGGTCATTAAACTGGTGGGTTTTATTTCCATTGTTTTTAGAAATGATAATATAGGTTGATTATCCTTTATTGGGAAATCCAGAACACTCCAAAATCCAAAACTGTCCACATGAGTGGCTGATTTGCTTTCTGATGGTTCAATGTACACACACTTTGCTTCATGTACACAATTATTTAAAACACTGTGTATAAAATTACCAATGTATATAAGGTGTATATGAAACATAAATAAATGTTATGTTTAGACTTGGATCCCATCTCAAAGATTTCTCAACATGTATACACAATTATTCCAAAATCTGTCCAACATCAAAAATACTTCTGGTCCAAAGCATTTCAAATACGGGATAATCAACCCACTACCCTTTTCCACCCCTTCTCCAATGTATATTTAAGTATTTCCCACAACTGACTACCAGACCTGATCATATAAAGATACCCTCCTTATAAAGTATTATTTATACATTGCAGAGATACAACACACCATTAGCCCTTTGAAGCTTTCAACTTGTCTGTAAATTATTTCAGCTTGGCCTATTAACAAATATATTGATAGAAACAGAAGGCCATCATACTTTTACTGCTTCACAGTCTGTATTGTTGTCTACTCTTGCTTTAGCTAATACTGCAATTCTGTGCACAACTGGTAGCATGTTATGTCAGATAAATGTATACAGGATCATGTATGGCTGTCTATTTTTTTATTCCAAGATATTAAAGTTAGCCAAAACAAGGAGCCAGGATACCTCTTTTACAAGATGAGAATATCAAAAGTCCAGCCAAACAACAATGAAATCCACACTCTACCATCATTTGACCAGTTCCAATGCAAAGTCCTCACTACCACTGAATTAAATAACAAGGCAATAAAAGGCAGTCTCTCCTTTACAAGAAGTTGCCTCCTGCCATCATGTACATCTCCAACCATGATAGTGCAAAACAATAAAACAACACAGCGCAACGTACGCAAATTATTGGCAAACTTACGGAAATTATTGGCAGGTGGTCTTGTCTCTGTATTTTCATAATGTTGCACATGGACAACAATATTGAGATCTCTTTCCATACGATCTGTTGTACAGGGAGCTTCTGGACGCATAACATCAGCAAGAGCTCTACAGAATTACAAAATAGAGTTAGGAATTAGATACAAATTTATGTGAAACTTTGTGCTCCTGCTCTATCCCATTGGAGACAGGTTTGCAAATGTCCGGCTTTGTGCAGTAGATTACTCTCTGTAATAGAGAACACAGTGTTCACATGCCAGCAGGAATTAAAGCAGAATACATCTCTATTTATTTAATTTGCATTCCCACCTTTCTTCTGAGTGGGAGCTAAGGTGGCTCACAACATGGATTAAAACAAGATGCATGAATTGAAACTTAATGATAAAACAGTTGAAAAACAATTAAACTACCATATTAAAACATTAATACTTTAAATCAAACCAGGCCTAAATACTTAAGGCACCAAGTCACATCCCATCTTGATTGCTATGGAAGATCAGCTCTGGTTAGTATGTGGATGAGTCGAGACCACCAATGAATACCAGGTGCTGTAGGCTACATTTCAGAGGAAGGAACTGGAAAAACCATAGAATCAAAGAATCATAGAGTTGGAGGAGATCACAAGGGCCATCCAGTCCAATCTCCTGCCATGCAGGAACTCTCAATCAAAGCATCCCCAACAAATGGCTATCCAGCCTCTGTTTAAAGACCTCCAAAGAGGGAGATTCCACCACACTCCAAGGAAGGAATGTGTTCCACTGTCAAACAGCCCTTACTGTCAGGAATGTCCTCCTAATGTTGAGGTGGAATCTCTTTTCCTGTAGCTCGCATCCATTGTTCCGAGTCCTGTTCTCTGGAGCAGCAGAAAACAAGCTTGTTCCATCCTCAATATGGCATCCCTTCAAATATTTAAACAGGGCTATCATATCACCTCTTAACCTTCTCTTCTCCAGGCTAAACATCCCCAGCTCCCTAAGTCGTTCCTCATAGGGCATGGTTTCCAGACCCTTCACCATTTTAGTTGCCCTCCTTTGGACATGCTCCAGTTTCTCAGTGTCCTTTTTGAATTGTGGTGCCCAGAACTGGACACAGTATTATTCCAGGTGGGGCCTGGCCAAAGCAGAATACAACCACTTCCAAGGACTCCTTGCCTTAAAAAATCCTATGAAACTTATAGGGTTCCCATAAGTCAACAGGTGATTTGAAGGCATGTACTTTAAAACAATATTACATCTTTTAAAAACATGACAATAATAATAAATGTATAGTACATAAACCTCATCAAACATATTTCTGCATTGCCACCTCAATCATCAAAAGCCTGTTCAAATAAAAGCAAAGGTAGAACAGAAAGTGTGCTAGATTCCATGGGGGAAACCATTGTGAAGGCTCTTTCCCATGTCGTTACCTGATGTTTCTGCGAATGTAGTGGGAATGAGTGAAAGCCTTTCCCCCAAGCATCTTAAGACTCAGAAAGACTCATATAGGGAGATATGATCTTTAGGTTAGTCTGGGCTTAAGCTGTATTTACAGTATGTAAAGTCGTAACCAGCACTTTGAATTGTGTCTGGAAATGAACTGGTGGCTAGTGAAATTGTTTCAACCAGGGAGTTACATGTTCCCTCCAATAACCCTGGTCAGCACAGGCAACAGAATTTTGGGGGAAGTTTCTGAATAGCAATAGCAAGTACATTTCCATACCACTTATCAGTGCACTTAAGCACTTCCTAAGCGGTTTACAATGTGTGAGCTAGTTGCCCCCAACACGCTAGGTATTCATTTTAGCAACATCCTCGGAAGAATGCAAGCCTGAGTTGAGCCTGAAGCCCTGGCTGGTGTTGAACTCACAAGCTTATGGTTTGTGAGTGAGTGGCTGCTGTACAGCATTTAACCACTGCACCATCAGGGCTCTGTTTCCAAAGGCACACACACACACACTGGTGTGTGTACTGCAACATTTTACATCCGCCCCATCTTATAATTACAGTTAAGTCATTACAACCAGCACTGGGTAACACACAGTGCACCCCATCACTCTCAATTACCCCCATCCTGTCCTCTCCAAAAATTATTCCTTCACAGAGAGAATGTTTTGATCATCAGACTATTTTCCTTCCAGGTGTGAATTAGACACAAAGCTTTTCCTGCCCTAGACAATATGCAACAGAGTTATCATTCACAGGGTGAATTATTAATAACCATCCAGAGTTGTGCATGAGTAAAATTCAACTCCCTTATCAATGACTAACTGCAAAGACGCATCGAACACAGGAAAGTGTCTCATCTCTTGTCAGACTATTTGTGCATTGGCTGCTCTTACAGGAAACAGCTCTCCATGCCAAACAGAAGCCTTTCGCATCACCTGCTACCTGAGCATTTTAAATGGTGATACTGGGAATTAAATGCAGAGCCATCTGCATGCCAAGCTGGCGCTGTCCTATTGTACAACATTCTCCTTCTTTATAATAACTTGTAGTATATGTTTCAATGTTCAGTTAACAGGAACTTAAGTAGCCACCTTATAAAAACAAAAAATGGGCCCGAACAGACAGTCCAAAATAAAGCTGCTTCAGGTCACTTTGGAGGTGTGCTGTTTAAGTGAGTTGTGCATCCTAAGAAGCTGGAAGCCACACCAAAGCCATGCTCCAGTCCTAAGGACTGGAATGTAGCTTTGGTACGGCTTCTGGCCTTTTTGGGAAACATGCATCATTTAAACAGCATACCTCCAAAGGGACCCGAAGCAGCCTGTCTGTTCGGGCCCAATATTTGCCCATTTACCACAATGTCTGTTTGAATAGCAGCAGCTCCACGGGATTTCAGATTAAGATCTTGCCATCATCAGCTAACAGAGCATGGGGGGGGGGGGGGGACTTGAGATACCTTGGAATCAAACTTATATTTTTGGTATACAAAGCTTTACACAAACTGAGAAGTATTCATTATCATAGTACAGGCGGGGTTCAGAGTTACAGTACATTGATCAGATCCATATTTACTATACTTTACAAGATGGGATGAAACTGGGCTGCTGATTTAAGACCCTCTGTGAGAGGGAATGCTCAGGTCCATTCCAGAAATTAGCCAATGCTTTGATAGAACCAACCGCCAAAGCAATAGGGATATCTCTGCAAGCCTTTAGGAAGCCATCCTGATCCATCAATCTCCAGGGTCAGACCTTTCTGATCAGTTCCTCACTCCCATAGAGCTCCACATTCCAGAAAGTCTAAGGCAGGGGTAGGCAACCTATGGCCCGCGGGCCGGATGCGGCCCGGCAAGGCCTTGGGACCGGCCCCAGCCCGGTCCTGCCGCCGATTGCCACCGGAGCCTTTGGCCTCTCGCGTGAGGGCGTGGGGCGTTTGGCCTATCAGGAGGAGGCGGGCAATGGGGGGCAAGCGGCGGGCAAGGGGGGCAAGTGTCTATAGAAGCCTCCGAAACATGCATTTATATTAACATTTTTTTAAAAATCAGCAAATTTGTTAGCGTGTCCTCCATTTTTTAAAAAGTGTCCTCCATTTGAATTTTTGTCCTACATTTGTCCCGGTTTATTTATTTAATTATTTTTTTAAAAAGTTATTTATTTATTTATTTATTTATTTATTGGCTTCGGCCCCCCAGTTGTCTGAGGGACAGCAACCCGGCCCCCAGCTCAAAAAGGTTGCCTACCCCTGGTCTAAGGGGTTTATTAGACAAGGGAAATTGGAAGTATAATCAAATGGCAATCCGAACGCAATCATGGGGTTTAACATTATTGTGTGATAGACTACCCCACGCAATTTCGGGCAATGGGAAGTCAGTCCAAACGCAATCATGGGGTTTCACATTATTGTGTGAGAGGTGATCACACGCAATTTCAGGCAATGGCAAGCTATCTTTGGGCAATGGGAAGTCAGTTCGAACACATTCAAATTCACGTAAATTTGCTGAACTAGCGAACTGACGTGAATGTGTTCTGGCCCCACTTGCTTTTCATTCGAAATTAAGAGAAATGTTTCAAGTACCTGTATAAACTTTTTCGAGCTGCTTTTTTTGCATATAATTTATAAAGGAAGAGTTTGATGCTTCCATCCCTTAACACCACATGTTGTGATAGTAAATTCCATAGTTCAATTATGTATTGTGTGCCACTGTAGAAATTTAAATTGTTGACAGAGCTCAGCTTATGAAAGACGCCATAGTTCATACTTTTCTGATCTACCTATGGTTTGCGGGAGTTTTTCATTATCTTAAAATACATAACCCTACCTCTTCAATATAGTCTTCAGCCACAACAGTCAAAACAAAAATTAGAACAGTAAGATTTTAACAATAAAAACAGAATCATTCAGAGATTTTAAAACCAGCATTAAGAATGACATGAAAAACAAGCAGTACACAGTCCAATGTAAAACAGTAGCAAGATCAAGACTAACTCCCTCTAAATGCAACACGAAGGTGAACAGCAACATCTTTAGCTGGCATTTGAAGACTATCAAAGAGATCTCCACATAAAGGAATGGTTGTTGAAGGCAGTGTTAGAGGAACAATAACTGACTGGATACTGTTAATTTTTATTACCATTTTCTGTTTGGATTTAATTGTGCTCGATTTATATGAATGTTATTATTGCAGTGGAGTCCCTCTTTACTCCCCCCGATAACCCCATCACTCTTCCTCTCAGGTTGAAGATGCAACCCTCCTTAGGACCTAACTTCAAACTATATAGGTGCTCAACAGATGGCCTTTCCTCACCAGATCAGGGCAACAGCAACCGCATGCCACAACCCCGATCTGGCCTTTCCGCAAGGCAAAAAAAGCCACAAAAAACCCAGCTTCCTTTCATGCTGCGGAATCATAGAATCATAGAGTTGGAAGAGACCCCCAAGGGCCATCCAGTCCAGCCACCATTCTGCCATGCAGTAACTCTCAATCAAAGCATCTCTGACAGATGGCCATCCAGCCTCTGCTTAAAGATCTCCAAGGAAGGAAACTCCACTACAGTCTGAGGGAGTGTGCTTCACTGTCAAAACAACCCTTACTGTCAGGAAGTTCCTCCTAACGTTGACGTTTTCCTGTAGCTTACATCAATTGCTCCCGGTCCTAGTCTTTGCAGCAGCAAAAAAACAAAAACAAAAAAAAAACCAAGCTTACTCCATCCTCATATGACATCCCTTCAAGGCTATCATATCACCTCTTAACCTTCTCTTCCCTATACTAAACATCCCCAGCTCCCTAAGTCATTCCTCATAGGACATGGTTGCCAGACCCTTCACCATTTTAGTCACCGTCCTTTGGACATGCTCCAGTTTCTCAACATCCCTTTTGAATTGTGGTGCCCAGAACTGGACACAGTATTCCAAGTGGGGCCTGACCAAAGGGCAGCCTAGCTGCCGCCATCACTTTTCAATGCTCCTTTGGCACAGCGCATTTAAACACTGCACCAACAGAGTGCTGTGACACCCCCTGCCATGTGGTTGGGCACGCAGCATGACACCAGCGCGGGAGCTGTGTGGGGGCAGCCGGTATGCATACACCACACCTCCACACCATTGTTTAACACCGGTTTGTATAGGCTATGCAAAGAGTTCTGTATATGACCTATTATTTGTTGGCTCTCCTCTATGTCCTTCAGGTGTGCAGTGACCAAAACAAACAAAAACTAAGCCCAAACAGAGGTGCCAACTTTCAGCACTGTCTGAGGTGCTTGATCTCAATAGTAGCTCACAGCAGAGTGCAGAAGTACAGCCCAGTATGAGCCCTCCCTTTGCCATTTGACTTCAACAGACCCCAGAGGGAGAGAAAAGCCAGCCAGAGCCATCAGGACTGGCCTAAAGGAAGAAGGAGAGCCCTCCCTCCAGTCCATCTGCCTTGATCCAGGCCTCAGAGGGAGAGAAGAACTGCTGGACCTGATCCCCTTCCCTACCACTATTCCCTTCTCCTTTTGTGTCGTGTCTTTTTAGATTATAAGCCTCAGGGCAGGGAACCATCTAATTAAAAATTAATAATAATTGTAAGACGCTCTGAGAGCCATTGTGGCTGAAGAGCAGGGTATACTCTAAATAAATACATAAATATTTTGGCAATAAAGCACTGACCAACCTGAAGTAAGGCATAGACACAGTTGACTTCTTCCAAAGTCCTTGGAGGCTTTTATCTCCCTGTTGCAAAATATATAAAAAGCTCTGACTTCTGTCAACATACACTGTCTGCTACAATCCACTTCTCCAACAAATACCTGTCCTGGGTTCCAGGGCCCTGATATACAGTGGTGATAGCATTAGGGTTGACTGCTGGTATTTCTTAACATTTACAGTCATAGAAATTATCTTACCACTTCTTAAAGGGACATTTTACCCAACATTATTCACCAAACACAAAGATGGAGCAAATGACCACACATAGGAGATTATCGCATATCGTTCTCAGAACGTTCTGCATCGTAACGTGATGAGAACGTTCCTGGAACCGCATTGAGTAAACTGGAACGTGATCAGAACGTGATTGGAATGCATTTTACCGCACAGCGCTTCCTTTTTCTTGAAACCGTTCCCAGAACATTTTCCACAGAGGTCCATTCAAGCCGAGATAAATCCATTCTCTCCATTCTCTCATTCCTCCGTCTCCTGATTGGCTGAAAGAATGACAGGCAGGGAGGCAGGCAGGCGAGCGACTGCAGTGAGGGAAGGTGTGTGTGTGGGGGGGGGGAAGAAGGAGGGAGGGGAGGGAGGGAAGTTGTGACAAGGGAGAGAAGAGGAAAGGAGGGAAAGAGAGAGAAAGAGAGAGGGAAAGAGGGGACCAGGGCAGAGAGAAAGAGGGAGAGGGTCTGGCTCTTTGCTATGGAATTCTGGGAGTTTGCTTGCTTTTGTGTGGTGCTCCAAACAGAGGAGCTTTTGTGGGTTCCCTCTTTGAGGGAAGGAGGAGAAGGTCCTGGGCATCCCTGCCATCCCTGCCTCCTGCAGGCTACCAGCACAGGAGCCCCACTGGACATGACACCAGAGGCCCCCCGCAGAAGCAGCCAGACCCTCTCCCTCTTGCTCTCTGCCCTGGTCCCCTCTTCCTTGAGGGAAGGAGGAGCTCCATGGAGGTCCCTTCAAGCCGAAGGAAAGCAAGTTGCCAGGGAGGGGACTGGGCCAAGGGCAGAGCCCCGGCAGCCATAGCAGCTCTTTAAACCGGTTAGAAAAGAAGAGTCCTCTGCTGTCATCCCAATTCCCCTTTTGGGCAGCTTATCACCCTTTTGCCTCCTGTGTGTGTGTGCATGTAATGTGTGCCTTCAGGTTGTGAGCTTCCCTCTCCACTTTAACTCTTGTCTGTCTCTTTGCTATGGAATTCTGGGAGTTGTTTGCTTGCTTTTGTGTGGTGCTCCAAACAGAGGAGCATTTGTGGGTTCCTTCCTGGAGGGAAGGAGGAGAAGGTCCTGGGCATCCCTGCCATCCCTGCCTCCTGCAGGCTGCCAGCACAGGAGCCCCGCTGGACATGACACCAGAGGCCCCCTGCAGAAGCAGCCAGACCCTCTTCCTCTTGCTCTCTGCCCTGATCCCCTCTTTCCCTCTCTCTTTCTCTCTCTTTCCCTCCTTTCCTCTTCTCTCCCTTGTCCCAACTTTCCTCCCTTCCCTCCCTCCTTCTTCCCCCCCCTTACACACACACACACACCTTCCCTCACTGCAGC
This sequence comes from Sceloporus undulatus, assembly GCF_019175285.1. Taxonomy (NCBI): domain Eukaryota; kingdom Metazoa; phylum Chordata; class Lepidosauria; order Squamata; family Phrynosomatidae; genus Sceloporus; species Sceloporus undulatus. Next base: position 35,198,883 of record NC_056529.1, on the reverse strand, counting down.
CCCTTGCCTGCCTGCCTCCCTGCCTCCCTGCCTGTCATTCTTTCAGCCAATCAGGAGACGGAGGAATAAGAGAATGGATTTGATAACGGATAAGAATACCGCACAGACCTCTGTTGGAACGTTCTCATCACGTTACAGCTCGCTGGGAACACATTTAATCCGTCCCCTCCCTGGAACACATGTAGAACACATTTAGAACGTTCTGAGAACCCGACTGGAACACATACGTGCGGTATTCTTAAATGTGTTCCGTTCTCATCGGGTTCTTAGAACATTCTGAGAACGCAGTGCGGTATTCTCCATACTCAGCAATTCCACACATGCTCTGCAATTACTTCTTCCTAGATACACACATACATGTCCAACACACACATATACACACACCCCAATCAGAGGTAAAAGAAATGCTGGCAAAGACTTGGGGAGCATGACAACAGAACAACCACAAATTAGCAGCTACAAATTAAACTCATAAATCGGAGAAAATTTCAGGGTCCAAACAGGGTTAGTATTAGGAGCAAGATCTCAAATGAAAGTATACAGAGCAGGGCCAGGAACAACTTGATTCCCATTCTTCTCTTGCTGCTTCATGAATCTTTTGAGTCCTTCATTGCTGGCTAGGGGACTATTGAGCATTCCCAGTGGTTGAAAAGTCAGGAAAGGAAGCTATTCCAACGGATAGGTTGGAAACTGCAGTAACTGTTTTATTTTGAGAAAGGAGCAACCACTGAGCCCACTCATACCCAAGCTTGGCAACTCTTTTTAAAAGAATCCACACACATTCTTTCAATACCCATCTGCTTTGTACTACAGAGGATTAAAGGGGCGGGGGGGGGGGGGACTCAGCAACTTCAGGAGCCGGAATCAAGGGTTTGCTTACATATGAAATTCAATTCAATTCAATTACATTCAAAAAGCATGTTGTGAAGCTGGAGCGTGTCCAGAGGAGGGCGACCAAAATGGTGTGGGATCTGGAAATTATGCCTTAAGAGACACTCAGGGGTGTCATATTGAGAATGGAGGAAGCTTGTTTTCTGCTGCTCCAGAGAATAGATTCTCTGTTTTTTGCTGTTCTGGAGGAACAGATTCAAACTACAGGAAAAGAGACTCCACCTCAACATTAGGAAGACCTTTCTCACAGTTTGACAGTGGAACCCACTCCCTTGGAGTGTGGTAGTTTCTCCTTCTTTGCATGTTTTTAAACAGAGGCTGGATGTCCATCGGTTGGGGGTGCTTTGGTTGTGTATTCCTGCATGGCAGGGGATTGAACTGGATGGCCCTTGTGATCTCTTCCAACTCTATGATTCTATGTATGGAATAGTTTTTGAGTATTGTGTGATGGAAGCTCTCTCTCTCTCTGGGACTGAGTAAGATGGCAAGGCATATCTGTGTAAGTGCAGAGTGTGGATTTCTCCCTGAGAAATGGACAAGCTTAAGAGTACTGAATTTCTGTCCATAGTTTATCCCTCTGTGGTTTTGCAAACATGATCTCAAACCTACTTGATTCAGCTTTCTTTATGATAATACTGAATGTTGGTGGAACAGAAAAATGTGGTCCCAAATAAGTGCTTTTCTCCAGCTCTATGGATTATCATCATAAAACAGTAGGTTATTATGCAAAGGATTGTGGACACTCTGAACACACTGTGCTGCCCATGCTTTCTCTTGCCCATGCTTTCTTTTTCTTCATGCCTCTTAAAATACATACATAAAGGAGATTTCTGTGCTATGCTGTTTCGTACTTGTATTCACAGGCAGACATGCAGATGAGTGATTTGGGGGATGGTTTCTGGTTAATGTGGAAAGATTAGACTTTAGATTTACACTGAATTTGCTGCTGTATTCCAAAGTGGCTTTTTGTGTAGCTCTGAGAGTATCAATAACATAATTATCACCTCTCCTCGACCTCGGTTTTATGCATCTTTTTGTAATGGGTTAAAATCTGATTTTAAAATCTGATGGATCACAAGGACCATCTAATCCAATTCTCTATCATGCAGGATAACTGCACTATGCATTATAATGGCTTGGTTTTGTTTTATTATCAAGATTCTGTTACTTGAACAAATGAGTTAAAATATGTGATATTAGGGACTTTTGGAGGCATGGCAAAATGCCTGCCTGCCTGACAAAGACACTGATGGCAGGCAACAGCAAGATGTGAAAACTAATTTAATAGAAGAACATCTAAAATTTACTTAAAGTGCCCCCCCCCGCCCCATAAAGGAAACTCAGAGGTGCTTGTGGGGCTACTTTTCAGCCTGTCACACCAGAGATAACCTAGACTGATCCAATGTGGTGGGACTAAGAAAATCATGAGCAAAGCGACTATTGTGTTCCTGTAGGACACGGCAGATCCACCACCACCACCACCCACCTTTTTAAAGATGAGAATGGGTTGAATAGTAAGTTTAATCTATTAAAAATGATTTGAGTGACATAGATCTTTCACAATAGTGTTCTACATACATTAAGTAAAGACTGTAAACACTGATTTATGGGCCCGAACAGACAGGCCAAAATAAAGCAGCTTTGGGTCACTTTGGGCTACCAGTTTTTATGAAAGCAGGTGGAAGCCCCACTGTCCGCATGGCCAACCCAAGGTGGGCTGAACACCTATGGGCTATCCACACCATAGGGTGTCAAGCCAGGTTGCTCGGTTATTTTTTTCCTGCCTTCCCACTGTGCATGAGCACCATCGCATGAACATGCTGCCTCTGACTGCCAATTGCCTCCCTCCTCCCATCCAGCTGCTATCCTACTAGGTGTATTTTTGTATGCTATAATTGCTATGTATTCTTTTTGTTATTTATTGCTATTATTAATCGCTATCTTATTTTATTGTTATTGTTTAATACACTGCTATATTACATTTGTTTTTCAATTCATGTTTATTGTTATTGCCTTGTATTATCCCCTCTGTTGTAAGCCACCCAGATTCCCAGTGATTGGGCAGCATATAAATAAATCCTATTATTTTTGTTGTTGTTATTGTTATGGCCATGTGACTGGTCATATAGGCCCCATACAGACAGGCCAAAATAAAGCTGCTTTGGGTCACTTTCGAGGTATGCTGTTTAAATGACACATGCATCTTAAGAGGCCAGAAGCTGCGCCAAAGCTGCGCTTTAGTCCTTAGGACTGAATTGTGGCTTTGGCGCAGCTTCCAGACTCTTAGGACACATGCATCATTGAAACAGCATACTTCCAAAGTGACCCAAAGCAGCTTTATTTTGGCCTGTCTGTATGGGGCCATAGTCGCACAGTGCTATACATGTACAGTGCACCAATGTGCCCAGTGACACATTGACAAAGCACAATCATGGAGGGCTCCCCATACATGCTCCCTGTTGGATTGTCTGGTTTATGTTGTAATTACATCCACTGCATTATCAGTAACCAGCCCTGTTTTTCTAACTTTCCCATGTTTGCAGTCCCATACTGGTGCCATGCTGTTTATATGCACGTGTGATGATGTGCATTTTCCACATTAAGATGGAGTACTGGAGCTCCTTTTTACTCTAGTTCTTAGACCCAGCACATGGCTTTGGGTCAGTTTCCACTTGGCTTCACTTTGTATACTGTCTCCACAGCTTGGCTTCAAGTCTATTTGAAGCCACTTTTATTTTGCCAGTGTAACTGTTTTGAGATTTAGCGGAAATTGAAAAGAGGAGGGGAGGGTTAACATGATCAGGATATCTGAAAACATAAGCTAGAGAACATTACAAATATTTATTGTAGGTATCCCTTTATGGTTGAGGATTTGAAGATATTTAGACTTTAATTAATAGATTGTGATTAACAGATAAGAGGTTAAGCTATAGATGAAACAAGGAGATAATAGAAAGATAAGAAAAAACAGGGAAGCTTTTACTTGATTATTAATAAGAGGTCAACAAGCATATCAATGGATTATTTTATAGTATAGGAATTCATTAAGAGGGAATATTTGATTTCGAGTGAAATATAACAATTTTGAACTTAAATAAGATAACTATAATTGTGAGTATAAAATAAGGTAATTACATTATTTCAAGTATAAGAGTGTTGAAAGCTAAGGAATAGTGGAATGCAACAAGAAAAAGAAGCAAGGTAAGATTTTGGTCCTGAAATGAATTCAAGCCTGAAACTTGTCAAGATGAAGTTGACTATGGTCCAAAACGCACTGCAGAAATAATCCAGTTTGAGACCACTTTAACTGCCCTGGCTCAATACTAGAGAATTCTGGGAATTGTAGTTTAGTGCAGCATTTAGCTTTTTCTGTCTGACAGCTCTGGTGCTACAACAAACTACAATTCCCAGGATTCCCTAGCACTGAGCCAGGTTAGTTAAAACAGTCTCAAACTGGATTATTTCTGCAGTGTATTTTGGACCTAAGACCAGAGACTTAACACTGCATAATAACTAAAAGAATCAGTTGAATAATGTCAGGTATACTGGTATACTGGGCTGCAACTGCATACAGTTAAATAGCTGACACAAACACAGAAATATTGAAGGAACATAGATGAAAAGTGAAAGAAAAAGGGTGACATCTACTAGTGATGAAAAAATATGATCCTGAAATCAGAATATAATTACATCATTGAAAAGCAAGATGACAATGGGCACAAAGAAATCAGTTCAAGCTCAGACTCAAATACAGGCAAGAAGACTATTAACAGAGTCAAATACAAAAATTATTGACCCAAGCATGAACATCTGGAGGAGATACAAATGATGAGATCAGAGATGAGACAGATGAAGAATATGAGACCAATACTTAGACAAGACTTCAAGAGAGAGATGGAGAATATAAACTGAACTCTAAAAAAGTTAACATAAAAGTAGGTGACCTCCAAGAAAAACCCAAGATTTAAATAAAGTGACAAAACAAAAATAACAACAGAACAGGAACATAGTAAAAAAAAAACAACAGAATGAAGAGACTAAAGTATTAGATAAGAGAAGACACATAAATAGAATATGACAATGAATATTGTGAACTAATAAAATGGAGAACAAATAAATGGCTCAAAACTCAATAATGTTAGATGAGAAGACATTAGTAGATTAAGTAACCAAGTAATTCAGAAGGAGGTAGATATAATGAAAAACATCTGTGAAATCATAAAAAATATATGATATATCTATCATTTTCAAAAACATAATATCAGAAGATTAAGTCTGTATTATGTTGTGTATTTTTTATTAGTATTATTATTAAAAGAACAGGAACAGCCACAAGAATTCATCATACTGATGGAAATGAGACAAAGAAGAAGATATCTGAAATTAAGAGATTTAAGTGAACAACTCAATGAAGATCTGTATAAAAACTTAATCCCACCATTACTAGAATATGTTTGACAATCTTTTTTTTTAAAAAAAAGCTTTGATACCGAGGTGGACAAGCTCTTCAGAATTAAGTTGCCAATGACAAAAAAGAAGAAACTACCAAGGGATGTAGTAATATATTTTACAAGAGAAAGAATGAGTGATTGACTGTTGCAGTTGTACTATAAAAAGATTATGACTGATAGTAAAGAGATAAAATTATATAACAATCTATCAGAATAGGTTCTAAACAAAGGAAGAATCCCAAATTAGGTGAAAATTATTCAATGACAATAAATAAAAAAGAGAAGCATATGCACACTTAAGAGACTACCATCAAAAGAAGTATTCAAAGATGAAGGTCAGAAACAGAAGTACAGATTTACCATCTAAAACGACATAGGTTGCTTGTCTGGCAAAAGAAACAAAAATTAATCTATTGTGTCAAGGTCAAGGTGGTAAGAAACAGTTCATTTGCTTTGCAGAATGCCCCATTTTCTGGTTTGTTGCTTCAAGGGCTATCCAACAACCAGCGATGATTACTGGAAGGTGGCCATTGTTAAAGTAATTAATCAGTCCTCTTTTCCCCACTAGAATCCCCCAAGCCATTAAATTCTCCATCACCATGCAGAGAGAGCTGAAGAATAGAATCATAGAATCATAGAATCATAGAGTTGGAAGAGACCACAGGGGCCATCCAGTCCAACCCCCTGCCATGCAGGACAATCAAAGCATCCCCGACAGATGGCCATCCAGCCTCTGCTTGAAGACCTCCAAGGAAGGAGACTCCACTACACTCCGAGGGAGTTTGTTCCACTGTCGAACAGCCCTTACTGTCAGGAAGTTCCTCCTAATATTGAGGTGGAATCTCTTTTCCTGCAGTTTGCATCCATTGCTTCGGGTCCTAGTCTCTGGAGCAGCAGAAAACAAGCTTGCTCCCTCCTCAATATGACATCCCTTCAAATATTTGAACAGGGCTATCATATCACCTCTTAACCTTCTTTTCTCCAGGCTAAACATCCCCAGCTCCTTAAGTCGTTCCTCATAGGGCATGGTTTCTAGACCTTTCACCATTTTAGTCGCCCTCCTTTGGACACGCTCCAGTTTCTCAATGTCCTTTTTGAATTGTGGCGTCCCAGAACTGGACACAATATTCCAGGTGGGGCCTGACCAGAGCAGAATAGAGTGGCACTATTACTTCCCTTGATCTAGACACTATACTTCTATTGATGCAGCCTAAAATCGCATTGGCCTTGTTAGCTGCCGCATCGCACTGTTGACTCATGTTCAACTTGTGGTCTACTTGGACTCCTAGATCCCTTTCACATGTTGTCTCCTTTAGCCAGGTGTCCCCCATCCTATATCTGTGCATTTCATTTTTTCGCCCTAAGTGCAATACCTTACATTTCTCCCTGTTGAAGTTCATTCTGTTTGCTGTGGCCCAGCTTTCTAGTCTATTCAGGTCATTTTGAATGTTGATCCTGTCCTCTGGAGTATTAGCAATTCCTCCTAATTTGGTGTCATCTGCAAATTTGATAAGTATTCCCCCAATTTTTTCCTCCAAGTCATTGATAAAGATGTTGAATAGCACTGGGCCCAGGACAGAGCCCTGTGGGACCCCACTGGTCACTTCTCTCCAGGATGAAAAGGAGCCATTGTTGAGCACCCTTTGGGTTCGTCCGGTCAACCAGTTACAAATCCACTTAACAGTTGATTGTCTAGCCCACATTTTACAAGCTTGTTTGCAAGAATGTCATGGGGAACTTTGTCAAAGGCCTTACTGAAATCAAGATATACTATATCCACAGCATTCCCTTCATCTACCAAGCTGGTAATTTTATCAAAGAAAGAGATTAGATTTGTCTGGCATGACTTGTTTCTCTGAAACCCATGTTGACTTTTTGTGATTATGGCATTGGCTTCTAGATGTTCACAGATTCTCTGTTTAATGATCTGCTCCAGAATCTTTCCTAGTATTGATGTCAGACTAACTGGACGATAATTGTTGGGATCCTCTTTTTTCCCCTTTTTGAAGATGGGGACAACGTTTGCCCTCCTCCAGTCTGCTGGCACTTCTCCTGTTCTCCAGGAGTTTTCAAAGATTATTGCCAATGGCTCTGATATTACATTTGCCAGTTCTTTTAATACCCTTGGATGTAGCTCATCTGGTCCTGGAGACTTAAATTCATTTAGGTTAAACAGGTATTCCTGTACTATCTCTTTACTTATTTTGTGCTGGAATTCCCCTATCCTGTCCTCTGCTCCATTATCCTCAGGTTGAGCACCCTTTGCCTTTTCTGAGAAGACAGAGGCAAAGAAAGTGTTGAGTAATTCTGCCTTTTCTCTGTCCTCTGTTAGCATTTTGCCATCTTCTGCACGCAGTGACCCTACTGTTTCCTTCTTCTTCCTTTTGCTACGGACATATCCAAAAAAGCCCTTTTTGTTGTTCTTAACCTCTCTAGCAAGCCTGAGTTCATTCTGCTCTTTAGCTTTTCTGACCTTATCTCTACACATGCTAGCTATTTGTTTGAATTCCTCTTTGGTGATTTCCCCCTTTTTCCATTTCTTATACATGTTCCTTTTCAAATTTAGCTGAGCTGAAAGTTCCTTGGTCATCCATCCTGGGTTCTTGCAACACCTCCCATTTTTCTTTCTCACTGGAACTGTTTTAATTTGTGCCTTCAGTATCTCCTTTTTTAGAAACTCCCATCCATCTTGAACTCCCTTCTCTTTTAGTATTCCTGACCATGGGATCGCCCCCAGTATTTCTCTAAGTTTACTGAAATCCGCTCTCCTGAAGTCTAGAATGCGTGTCTGACTATGCCTGGCTTCTCCTTTCCATTGTATAACAAACTCCAGGAGAACATGGTCACTTCCACCTAAGGATCCCACCACTTGCACTTCATTAACCAAGTCATCCTTATTGGTTAGAATCAGATCTAAAATAGCTGATCCCCTTGTTGCGTCTTCCACCTTTTGGACCATAAAATTGTCTCCAAGGCAAGTGAGGAATTTACTAGACCTTGAGGATTTGGCTGAGTTTGACTTCCAACAAATATCAGTGTAGTTGAAGTCACCCATCACTACTACATCTCTCCTTTCTGAGTGTGTGGTCATCTGTTCTAGAAAGGCATCATCCAATTCCTCTGTCTGACTTGGGGGTCTGTAGTAGACTCCCACCATAACATCCTTGTTGTTTCCCTGCCCTTTAATTTTTATCCAGATGCTCTCCACCTGGCTTCCATGATTGATGTCCTGGATCTCTTCACTGGTGTAAATGTCCCTGACATATAGGGCTATTCCTCCTCCTTTTCTGTTTGGCCTGTTTCTCTTGAAAAGGTTATACCCCCTATTTCCACATTCCAATCATGAGACTCATCCCACCAGGTTTCAGTGATGCCTATTATATCATATTTGCTTTGTTGTACTAGGAGTTGAAATTCATCTTGCTTATTTTCCATGCTCTGTGCATTAGTGTAGAGGCATCTAAGACCATGTGTTCCCTTTCCTTGCTGCCTGTCCAAGTTCTTTTTCTTCCCACTGTTGGGCCCTTGCACTGTTTGTCTTATTCCCTCTGTGTCAGTTTGACTATCTTCTCCAGCCTTTTTGCCTTCCAGAATACTGTCTCCCTCCCCCACATAACTCAGTTTAAAGCCCTCCTGATCAAATTCTTGAGGCTATTGGCAAAAATGTTTTTGCCAACTGGTGTGAGATGCAACCCATCCCTTGCCAGAAGTCCCTCCTCATGGAACCGCAGCCCATGGTCCAAGAATCCAAATCGTTCTTGGCGGCACCATCTACGGAGCCAGTTATTTACATCCGCTATTTTCTTCTCCCTTCCTGTACCATGCCCTTCGACTGGGAGAAGAGAGGAGATGACAACCTGTGCATCCACCTCTTTCAACTTCCTACCCAAAGCCTCATAATCCCTTATGATATTCTGAAGGCTATGCCTTGCAGTATCATTGGTTCCCACATGAACCAAAAGAAAGGGGTAATGGTCAGTGGGCTTGACCAGTCTTGTCAGCCTCTCTGTCACATCACGGATCTTTGCCCCAGGGAGACAGCACACTTCCCGAGACATCTTGTCAGGCCCACAAACCACTGGTTCAGTGCCTCTCAGCAAAGAGTCCCCGATGACCACCACACGCCTCCTTCGAGGCTTAGTAGCGGCCGTTCCCTTTGGTGGAGCTCTCTGGGTCCCCTGCTCTGTCCCTGAGGTTTGTCCCTGCTGTTGTTCCTCATCATCCTTGATAGTAGAGAGAGATTGAAATCGATTCTGTAGCTGTAAGCTTACAGAATGTTCCCTGGTTTCCCTACTTCTGTGTGTGACCTTCCTCCAACTATCTACTTCTGTTGTGTGTGAAATGACCTCCTCTTCCCCAGCAACTTCCTCTGTGTGTTTCCTGTCCAGAACAATTTGGTCCGTTCTGGTCAAGAAAACCTTTTCCTCCCTATGATGCTGAAGTGTAGCCACCTGGACCTCCAGCTGCTGTACTTTCTCTTCTAAGAGGGCTACCAACTTGAACTTGGGGCAGGTAAAGTTCCCCATATCCCTAGGCAAGAAGACAAACATCCCACAGGTGTTGCATGTGACTGCAGCAGGGCAGGCAGGCAGGCAGGCAGGCAATCAATTCATTTGAGATATGGTGCTGGAGAAGAATGCTGAGGACACTGTGGACCGACAAAATGACAAACAGATGAGGTCCTAGAACAGATCAAGCATGAACCCTCACTGGAAGCCCTAAGATGACAAAACTGAGGCTGTGTAGTTTGGCCACATCATGAGAAGGTAGAACCTAAACAGAGCAATAGAGGCCCCACACATGTAACTAATTATACACAATATTCAGTTGTTCTTGACTGTGGGCAGTCCTATGTCATTAAAATATCAAACAGATTCCAGATCACTGGATTCTTTAAAAGGAGAGGGGTAGCTTGATCCAATCTTTCCTAAAAGAGCAAAAACTCGATAATAGAAAGTAGCCAGAATGTGTATGGGCACAAGGCTTGTAATAAGGCACAACAATTTTGAGATCCACCACCAAAGAACTGGCCTACATAGCTGAGCAAAATACGCAGCTAGCAGAGAATCTCAAAGAGCTGTGTACATTAATAAACCTCTGGGAGTAAAAAATTTTTATAATAAAGCCCCAAGTTATGGACTGATTCTGAAGAATCTACAGAAGCACACTCCACGCAGAGGCCCAGTAAATTAAAACAGAATTTCTCAGTATTAAAAAATTGCCAAAGCAGTATCAGCTGTAAATAATATTATATAAAAATTGCTGCAGACAGCAACATGCTCAGCAGGAGGAGGGATGTGGATGCAGAAATGTGAATGGCAAATCTTAGTTTAACACAGTAGCAAAATAAATAAAGAGGTGAAATAGGTAACTCTAGTTATGCATGCAGAAGGTCCCATATCCATTCCTTGGCATCTCTGGTTAAAATGTACCAGATAATAGAGGCTAGGAAAGACCCTGTGACCGAGACCCTAGAGAGCTGTTAGAAGGCAGAATGCACAGTATTGTCTACATGGGCAAACAGAATAACCTGCTAATAAATAAAGTGACTTGCTACATTCCCAATATAGCTATAGCTTCTGATGCAACACCAGAATTGGAATTTGAGAAATGATTCCAGAACATCAATTTGACCATGTCTGCTTTGCTGTGAATTTTTTCTTTTCTTCTGCAAAGACCAAAATGAACACAAACATAAAATAAAGCACCAGCCTGGCATAGTCAGAGCAATGATCGGTTTATCCCAGCACCTCTCCCGAACGGTGGCCAGTATAAAAAGTTGTCTAGCAACAGATGCTTCTGCTTTTTCTTTCCTATATTTCATCTGGAATTCTTCACTCACCTAAACATCATCAGCCATGATTCTACTCCTCAAAACCTCATCACAAAACATACCTGATTTTTAAAATAAATCACCCATGTCTCGTTGCTAGGCTTTTTGTTCTGAAGCATGTGACATTCATTTATGATCATCATCTGTTCCAATTCCAACCGAATCTCATGATCACAGAGGCTAGAACAGGAATGGGCAACCTGAACCTCTCTGTGAATTATTTTAAAAGAAAACAACCTGGGAATGATTATTCATACTGCTACAGGAATACTGTGGCCTTTCTCCAGTAGTTAACTAGTGAGGGATAAAGAGGTATGGGGAGAAAGAGAGAAAAGGAAGCCATGGAGAGAGAAGGGCTTGATTCACCTACTTGGGACTCCTTGGGGCAACAGCTTACTTCCTAAAATAATTCTTTTTGCTTCAAGACTGCAAGTCTGTCGGCAAGATAACCTTTCCTACAGAGCGTTTAGCTGCAAGGAATGCTCAATAAATGAGTATCATTAATGGAGACTGAGGGGGTCTACAGACCGCCCCTAAGAGGCGGCCTGCAGCTGCCCCTTTTCACACTGGATTGGGGCCGCAGCAACCGCACACCACTGGCCTTTCAAGGGCACTAAAAGGAGCTGCAAAAAGAGGCTCCTTTTTGCACCCTCGAAAGGGCGCCATTGCCGCAGCGGTGCAGCTATATGGCACTCCTTTGGTGCTGCCTTGTATGGACCCAGCGCCGGAGGAGCACCATGACACTGTGTGCTGTATGGAGTGGCATGCGGCACCATGGCACCCTAGAAGTGGAGTCGGGGTGTGCGTCATCTGGACACGATGTCCCGACTCTGCCTCCTCCAGGGCCTCCGATTCCCAGGACTGAGGTTCCCTTGAGGTAGTGTGGCATAGTAGTTTGAGTTGGCTATGACTCTGGAGACTCTGAAGACCAGGGTTTAATTCCCTGCTTGGCCTTGAAACCCACTGTGTGACTTTAGGCAAGTCACATGCTCTCGCAGCCTCAGGGAAAGGCAATGGCAAACCTCCTCTGAGCAAACCTTGCCCAAAAAAAACCCCATGGTAGTTTCCTCTTATGGTAGCCATAAGTCAGAAATGACTTGAACACACACAACAACGACAAGATGTAGATGTAAACAGTAGTCAGAAAAGAAAGCCAGCAACCAGAGTCATCACTGTGATGGGTATGCACTGCACTGGTTAATATCCATCAGAGGAGGTGACACTGTTGGGGAGGCAGCGGCAGCAGCATCACCTCAATGCGCATGTGGCAGTGGCATCATTAGGGTTGGTCTCACCCAGTGTGGTAACTCATGGTGTCACCCCCTCATTTACCTGTTCCTCCTCCCATTTCACACCATATAGAATCCTTAGCAATGCTTTTTTTTTTTTTTGCACTAATGTGATTCGTAAATCATAATTTCCAAAATTAAATTTATACCTTCAAATTACATTATCATACACACAACCTTGATATAAACATAGTGAAGATTTGGTTGAAATGTGATGTTTTTTAAAGAAAATGTTAAAATATTTTTTAAAAAAATTTTAAAATTAAAAAGTTAAATTTTGACATTTGAAATTAGATTTTTAAAAAATTCTGGGGCCTCCACTTTTTCCTCCCACTGAGCTTCACAACCATTCCCACCATCTCTTAAAAGCATTTTAAAGGGAAGTAGATAAATGCCACGGCCTGTTTCTGCCAAAAGATAGGTGTTTGAGGCACAGTGGTGTCACCCCCTCTTAGGGTGTCACCTGGTTCAGTCTGTGCATCCTTAGTGATGCCAATGCCAACTCTCCACTTCTCATAACAGCTGCCCACCCACCTTCTAGCTGGTGAGAATGTGGCCATGGGGGTGACACCAACCCTAATGATGACACTAATGATTGCATTCAACTATTCTTTCATTGCATGGATTATTCCATCTTCCTTTTGTTGGAGCAATACAGTATTTTGAATTCCAGCCAGCAGAACTACCATATGATGGAGATTTGTCAGTCATTCAGTCAACCTTTATTAGGCATACAACATATATTTACAATGAAACTTCAGGATCACTATTAAAATTTAAGCCATAATCTTGTTGCCTCCACCAGAAAATTGGCCATTAGCCTGGTAATATGCGGGTTCTGATTTTCCAATAAGTATTCTACTGATAACTCATCCAAACAGATATTCATTTCCAATAACCTTCTTAACAATTTTTTCCTCGCAATTATATACAATGGACAAAGCAATACAATATGATGGAGAACATCTGGAGCTTGATCACAGTGACATACACGATTCAAAAATGGGGTCTGCAAATATCTGCTCCTGGGATGGAGATTATTTTCACACTGATGTTTATCACACTATGCTCTTAAAGAGGTACTATTCCAGTGTGACTCCTCTAGCAGCCTCCTGTTGCATGCTGGGATTGGCAGTTTTAAGGAGCTGAACTTCTCTGCCTGAGAATTCTAAATACCCCTCCTTAAAACTGCCAATCCCAGCATGCAACAGGAGGCAGCTAGAGGAGTCACACTGGAATAGTACCTCTTTAAGAGCTCGTCTGATAAACACCACTGTTAATATAACAAATAACCCACTTCTTATCCCTCTTCCATCAACATGAATGTTTAGTGTAGGCCATGTGTGTACACCCTGTAGCATTAGCTTATCATTTTCCATCATGCTTTAAACTACTCCGTATATTATTGCAGCCACCCTTACAAGAGCCCTGTAAAACAGATTAGCAATAGCATTCCTTACAAGTTGGACATGCAACTAAGTGTGTGGAATGTTCCTGTTCACTGTTCCAGCTAAACATCCATGTCCAATTCCAGGATGCTCTCTATTCACCTCCTCCTGGATTTCCTCACTCCAAAAAATAAACCAATTTTCAGTGCTCTTACATGCTCAGTACTCTTTCAACAGAGTCCCCCCCATTCCATTAGATTTCTTTATTGAAATTATTTGTATTTCTGCAGACCCTGGGATTTTCTTGAGCCTGCATGTACTTCCCCTCTTGTTTAAGCATGGCGTCACTTTGTCTACGTAAGCAATTGCACCCATCCCTGAACACTATAAATAAGAAATGATTTTGCAAATAGGTTGGAGGCTGGGAAGTCATTTTGTGCCATATGTCCCATGGAACAGGCCTACCCATTACATTTTCTGACAGAAATTAAAAGGATGTGTATATTATTAAAATTCCTAGGACAATGTACACTTGCCCACCCGTTCCCATAAAGATGCCGATCGAACTAGCTGCTTGAATCTTACTTCACTAGTGACAGAATAGCATTTTCCACTATATCTGAGGGCAGTGGGCCGTTGTAGAGGTAAAGAGGTCCTACATGACACAGCTCTCCATCATCTCATGGTTGCCTCCTAGAATCTGCTACATGAGACATCACCACACTCCATCTAATGGTAGGGCCAGCCAACCCAGATAAGGGGGGAAAGGCATTCCCATCTCAGGCCAAATTTTGGATATATATTTATAATTTGTAGACAATGCATAATCTGAATTGGGCAAACAGAACATGAAAAATAAAGAAACCATCTAGTGGAATCTTTGTTTTATTTTTCTCTCCTGAATATATTATCATATAATGACTAATTGATTTACAGCGCAAATCTATTATTCCTTTTCTTGACTTGTTTTTATTGCTACCTCTGATTTTTTTGTTCCTTTTATGGTTGCCAAATAACTATGCAATACCATGTACAAATAAAACTTTAATAATGAAAAACACAACAATTTACCTCCAATTTTGCAACCAGTGCTCCAAGACTCATAAGCCCCATACAGACAGGCCAAAATAAAGCTGCTTCGGGTCACTTTGGGGGTATGCTGTTTAGATGATACATGCATCCTAAGAGTCCGGAAGCCGGGCCAAAGCCACGCTCCAGTCCTTAGGACTGGAACATGACTTTGGTGCAGCTTCTGGACTCTTAGGACGCATGCATCATTTAAACAGCATACCTCCAAAGTGACCTGAAGCAGCTTTATTTTGGCCTGTCTGTCCAGACGCATAGAATCATAGAGTTGAAATAGATCACAAGAGCCCTCCAGACCAACCATCTGCCATGAAGGAATATACAATCAAAGCATTCCCAACAAATAGCCATCCACCTTGTTTAAAAATCTCCTGGGAGACTCTGCCGCACTCTAAAGCAGAGTATTCCACTTCCGAACAGTTCTCATCTTTAGGATGTTCTTCCTAATGTTTAGGTGAAATCTCCTTTCCTGTAGTTTGAATCCATTACTCTATGTGCTATTCTCTGGGGCCACAGAAGACAAGTTTGCTCCATCCTCAACGTGACATCCTTCAAATATTTAAAACATGGCTATCATGTCCCCTCTTAACTTTCTCTTCTCCAAGCTTAACATACCCAGCTCCCTAAGGCGTTCCTCATAAGGCATGATTTCCAGACCTTTTACCATTTTGGTTGCCCTCCACTGGACATGCTCCTGCTAGTCAATATCTTTTTTGAATTGTGGTCCCCAGAACTGGACACAGTATTCCAGGTGACCAAAGACAATAAAGTGATACTATTACTTCCCTTGATCTAGACACTGTGCTCCAATCAGCGTTACCAATTTCCAGGAAATTCCCTAGTTTCCGGGTAATAAACAAGCCCTTTCCGGGTAATTTCTGGGTATAAAAAATATATGGGGAATTTCCAGGGAATTAAACCTTCCCATTGGGTAATTAAAAGCCTTTCCGTTAATGGGGAATTATTTCACTTCCCGACCCCTCCAAAATGGCTGAAAATGCCTTTCCCGACCCAAAAAATGGAAGTCCCTGCCCCCCCAAAAATGGCCAACCCAGAGGTCTCGGCCCCCTTTTGCCTTCCCATGGTGTTTGCAGCTCCTTGACCCAGATGCCCCACCTCTGATCCAGATGCCCCAGGCAATTTGGGAGCGTTTTGGGATTTTCAGGGTGATTTCCTATTTATGCAGCCTAGAATTACATTGGATTTCTTAGCAGCTGCATCACATTGTGGACTCATGTTCAGCTTGTGATCCACTAAGACTCCTAGATCCCTCTTGATACTGTGTGACATATTTTGTTTTCCTCGTACCTGTAACTTGATTTACTTGGATTAGAAAAGGTGGGACAGCAAGAGAAGGGCAAGCCTAGTCTGCTCACCAGTCTGCAGAACGGGCAGCAATGGCTATGACATTTTGCTGCCTGTGGCAGAATACCTCCTCACCACCACTCTTCTCAAATAAAAGTACAGACTTCAAGGCTAGTGAATTTTTTAATGTATTTATACATTGAAATTATATCTCAGATTCTTCCACAAATGAGATTTAAATAGGCTTACATTAATAACAAGTAGAAACAGCAATTAAAATACTAACAAGATCAAAAGTTGACATAAATTAAAGGTCCAATTTAAAATAATTATTTAACATTATTTTGACACTTGAGACAGAAAACCGCAAGTACCTTTCCTCCTCTCTGATAGTAAAAAATTCTATAAGAATATAATGTATAAAAGAATTTACTGTTTTAGTGGATGAAACAGTTGTCGGTCACAGTAGGCAGGGCCAGCCTTGGTCAAACACCAGCCCTGCACTCAGACACTGATATTCTGGGAAGAACTGAATTATGCAACTGTATAAACCAGGGAATGAGACATGTGTAGCTCTCCAGATGTCTTTG
Organism: Sceloporus undulatus; assembly: GCF_019175285.1. Lineage (NCBI taxonomy): Eukaryota > Metazoa > Chordata > Lepidosauria > Squamata > Phrynosomatidae > Sceloporus > Sceloporus undulatus. The sequence continues at coordinate 35,182,050 of NC_056529.1, read as the reverse complement.
GAGTGCAACGTTCAGCAACCCTAACAAACAGAACCAATGGTGATGAGCACTGTGAGTCGCAATTTAACAATTTCGGTCCAAAACACACTGCAGAAATAACCTAGTTTGAGACTGCTTTAACCGCCCTGTCTCAGTGCTAGGGAATCCTGTAAACTGTAGTTTGTTGTGACACCAAAGCTCTCTGTCTCACAAAACTACAGTTCCCAGAATTCCCTAGCACTGAGCCAGGGCAGTTAAAGCAGTCTCAAAATGGTTATTTTTGCAGTGTGTCTTGGACCTTTGATTGCCATCCCTGCTTAATCACAGGACTACAGTTCTCAGACTTCTCTGAAAAGGAGGACTTTTTATTAAACGCACTGACATCTGCAGATTAAATATAATTTGTGTCTGGTGGGGTGCAAGCTACACCTTTCATGCACCAGTTCCCATCTGTTGCACTGATTTTTTTTGCAAGGGCTTTCCTTTTTCCAGTACCTAAAGTACTTGACTGTTACTTCTTTCCACCCACCCCACTAGGCTGTGCAAATTAATAATAATAATAATAATAATAATAATAATAATAATAATAATAATAATATTTATTTGTATACCGCCCTCTGGCAAACCAATCTGGGCGGTTAACAACAGTAAAATATATAATATGACAATTAAAAACACTTTATCCCTCCCCCCCTTAAGACAGCATTAAACAGTATAACATATTAAAACACAATGTCAATGCATAAAAACAACAATTAAAAACTAAAAACCCTGATATCCCTCTGTTGATCCTCGACCATCACTAAGATGGGGCCACGGGAGGAATGAGGGAATCAGGAACCAGGAACCTGGGCCGGGATGGTTAATCTGGAAAGGCCTGCCAGAAGAGATCCGTCTTGACCGCTTTTTTAAAGCTGTCTAATGATGTTATCTGACGGATCTCATCCGGCAGGTCGTTCCAGAGTTTGGGGGCGACAGCAGAGAACGCCCTCTGGGAGGTCGCCGCAAGCCTAGATTTTAGAGGCTGTAGTAAGTTCCTCCCAGAGGACCGGAGAGCGCGGGGAGTATTGTACGGGAGGAGGCGGTCCCTAAGATAGCTTGGACCCAAGCCATTTAGGGCTTTAAAGGTGATAACCAACACCTTGTACTGGGCCCGGAAGCTGAGATAAGAGAGTAATACCAGTAGCCTTTTTCACATCATGGGATGAGTAAATAACACACACTTTAAATGCTGCTGCCTTACAACTAAGAAGGACCTATCTAGCCAGGCAGGATCAATCTTATCATTACACAAAGCACGATAGCCCTTTAGGCAACAGATTTGTGGTGTCACAGGGAAGATGGCAAACCATCATTTAATTTCTTATTGTTGCAATATTACTGTCTGGATTAAGGCGATATATTTATGTAATTTTCTTCTGCTTTATATGACAAAATAAGTTGGCTGGCTTTGGGTACTACACACTTGGATGTGACATTGTTTTGTTCTGCCTCAGGTACTAAAAGTCTTACACTGGGCCTGTTTCGCACTCTGTCTTGCCTCCAGTGAGTGACTGGCAGTGATTCTTCGGGATTTTAAATGACTTTTTTCCTAGCCCTGCCTGAAGGTGCCAGGTATTAAACCTGGACTTTCAGTTCACATGGTATTAGGCATATCTAACCACTGAGATACCGCCATTTTTTAAAAGTATTGTCTCTCCTGATGCAGTTACTCAAGCTTGCCTTGAAACTGAACTCAGGATTTCCAACAAGAAAAACAACCATCATACCAGAAGACCAATAATGCTGAGGTTAGAATCATAGAATCATAGAGTTGAAAGAGACCACAAGGCCATCCAGTCCAACCCCCTGTCATGCAGGAAATCACAATCAAAGCATGCCTGATAGATGGCCATCCAGCCTCTGCTTGAAGACCTCCAAAGGGAGTGTGTTCTATATATATATTGATAATTGATGAACTCAATATCCATGGATGTCTTACCATCTCCATTTCTATGTTCTGCCCATCCCTGAATTTTGTCCTGAGGTGAGATCCATTCCTTTCTTTACTTGGTTTTCAAATGTGTACATGTTTTAAATTGTGTATATTGCTTGAATGTACCACTCTAAAACATATTTTGCATGCATTTCTCTATGCACGTTTTTCAAATATGAGGGTGCGAGGACTGAGTGTGAGGATCCTAAAGCGCAAACTGAATCTGTCTCATAGATGGTCCAAGACCAGACTGAAACAATTCCATCAAACCTCAAACAGAAATCAGATTCCTGCTCTGAATGTGGATCCTTCTGCATGCAGGTTCCACTACTAAGCTGCAGCGGTATTGATCTAGCCATTGTCTCTACACCTGTTCTATTTTCTGCTTGACTTATACTGCATAAGACGCTTTTGAGGTGAATAGGAAGGGACCAAGTGACAGAAAAGTACAGACATACCTCAGTAAACAATTAGCCTGACAGTGAATCACCTTTTTTGCAAAGTATTTTTACACATGCCTGTCCCCGCTTTTCGTCCTCATCTTCTTCTGTCTAGCAAGAAGTTTTTAAAGCATCATTGGCTAAAAAGATGGTTGAAAGAGAAATGGAGAAATTGACTTTTGCATCAAATTTCAGCAGCACAACTGCAATAAACAATGGAGTTTGTCTAGGGTTGCCATAGGTACGGACCTCCAAACAGGGACAAATGTAGGACAAAATTTTCAAATGTAGGGCACAATTTTTTTGTCCTACATTTGAATAGGAGCCCCAGACCTGGGCCCCGCCCTCGCTGCTGTGGCGACGGGGGCGGGGCTAAGGCAGGGAGGGAATACCCCTCCCAGAGAGGCTTTTCCTTCCAGCCTTTACCCCGCCCTCGCTGCTGTGGCGGCGGGGGCGGGGCTAAGGCGGGGAGGGAATACTCCCCTCAGCCCGGGGGCGGGTGAAATCCTGGGGGCGGGGCCAAACCGGGGCGGGACCATGCAGCCACACCCAAAACCAGGAAAGTCCCGCCCACCAGCGGGATATGGCAACCCTAAGTTTATCAGACAAGGGAAATTGGAAGTATAATCCAATGGCAATCCAAACGCAATCATGGGGTTTAATGTTATTGCGTGATAGACTACTTCACGCAATTTCGGGCAATGGGAAGTCAGTCCGAATGCAATCATGAGGTTTAACGTTATTGCATGATAGACTACCACATGCAATTTCGGGCAATGGCAAGCTATTTTCGGGCAATGGGAAGTCAGTTCAAACACAATTTGAATTAATGTAAATTCGCTGAACTAGCGAATTCACGTGAATGCGTTCTGGCCCCACTTTCTTTTCATTCAAAATTAAGAGAAATTCCTCCCATGTGATAAACTCCAATGCCATAAAGCTTGAGCTGGGAAAGAATGGGATTCTGCTCCAACTGATCTTACTGTAACTGGTTGTGCCAGTCTACACCAGACAAGGTAAATAGCAGTTGCCCTACAAATCCCTTATATGAGATCTGTCATATAACCACCTTAGAGAGCTTTTAAAAAGCTGTTAAGATGGATCTCTTCCAACAGGCCTTTCCTGAATAGACGCCTGGCCTCCAAAGAGAGAAAGTAATGGACCGATCCCATTGTTGTTTGCCTGTCCGTTGTTGTGTGTCTGTTTTTATTTATTGTTCAAATTATTACTGATCTTTTTCACACGTTTTAATTGTAAAGTGTTTAATTCTTTTTTAAGGGAGGGAGGGTTGAGGGATATGATATCTATGATTTTTAATGCTGTAAGCTGCCCTGATTGCCTGAGTGCAGATGGGATGGGATATAAATATATTTTATTATTATTGTTGTTGTTGTTGTTATTCCTGGACAAACAGAGAGAAAGGAAGATGTTGCTAAGCCTGCCTCACATGCTACAACCATCCTGTTAAAAAACATAGATCTGAAAGAAAATGGGGAAGGTGGAAAAACTGCTGTATTAAAAGAGAGGTAGATAATTAAGTGAACCTTATTGCCAAGGAAAGAACGCTGAATGATAAGTTACAGAAAAGTATACAGAACACGCTTTAAATACTATATATTTTCTATGTTTGTATGTTTGTTTCCTTTTTAAGTATATGTATTAATAATTAAAAATAAATATAAAAAAAGCATAGATCTATTGGTTTGGCAAAATGGAGAGCATGAGAAAATGGAGACAGCTGAACCAAAAAAGTCATGCCTGGGTTAGGCTTGCCATATCCCGCCTGGGGGCGGGACTTTCCCGGTTTGGGGCGGGTCTGCACGGTCCCGCCCCGGTTTGGCCCCACCCCTGGGATTCCCCCCCCCAGCAAGGCCCTGGAGGCGGCTCCGCAATCGTGCTGCCAAAAACCGGGCCGCACAGCCTGGGGCGGAGGAGGTGAAGGGGGAAGCCCCACCCCGCCCTCCCCGCCTCCCAGTGCAGCACAGCCCCTCCCCACCCCACCGTCCTGCGCGGCTGTACACCACCCTCCCCATCTCCCTGCTTGGCGTAGCCTAGAGAGTAGGTCTTCAGGACACCTGCCACTCAGAGCTATTGCCAGCCCTGCAAGAGGCATTACTTTCCAGGTTACAGTGAGAAAAAAAAGGCCATAAATCGTTCATGTTTCACTGGGAGTCTAAATGCCTCATCTTTTAAATGTCTACCGCGTCAGTATTCTTGTAATTCTTTATCACAGGATCGTTTTTGAGGCCCTAAACACCTTTACTTGTAATATGCAAATTTCTCCCGAAGCTGACCAATGGGAAAGAAGCAATCAGCCCTCCATTTGGGTTGGTTTTCAGTGGCTTGGTGAAGGAAGAGATTTTGCCTTGCTTGTAAATAGGAAGGGCTTTGGGGTAGCAAAAGGCTGCAGAAATAGTTTGACCCCCCCTTAAACATCCATGTCTCAGTGCTATGGGATTCTGGGAATTGTAGTTTCTTGTGGCACCAGAGGTCTCTTGACAAAAGGAGGCTGAATGGTCCACAGAGCTACAGTTCCCAGGATTCCATAGCCTTGAGGAGGAGGAAGAGGAGGAGGAGGAGGAGGAGGAGGGGGAGAGCAGGAGGAGGAGGAGGAGGTGGTGGTGGTGGTGGTGGTAAGTGGCCAGAAGCTTTTATTTTGCCCTTGTGTATTTTTCTAATATTTCTTTGGACCCTGTGTATTTTTTCTAATACACTGGTACCCCGGGATACGAATGCGCCGCCTTACGAAATTTCCGGGTTACGAAAAAAATCCATTCAAAAAAACTGTTCCGGGTTACGAAGGTTATTTCGGGTTACGAAAAAATTTTTGGTGCTTTTCGGCGCTATTTCACACGAAATCGCGGCTTTTCCCCATTAGCGCCTATGGCTTTTTCGCCTTACGAAGTATTCCGGGTTACGAAAGCGGCGGCGGAACGAATTAATTTCGTAACCCGGGGTACCCCTGTATTTATTTTTCCCAAGTCTATTTTTTGTGTATTTTTTCTGCTTTTAATGCTAACAAGTTTGCTTTCTTTTAACATTGTTAGTGATGATGATGGTGGTGGTGGTGATATTGGTATCAGTCAGCTTCATAGGCCTGTGCCCACTGTTTTTGAAGCCGAGACAGTGTGACTTTCCAAAGTGCCTTTTCTGTGTGTTTTTTCTCCTTTTAAGGCTGATGAAGATGAAACCTCTGAGGCATGGCCAATGTAATTTGCTGATTTTTACATACTCATGCACAGTGAAGAAAAACCAAAGTACCTTGACCAAGTACACACTTATTATTATTATTATTATTATTATTATTATTATTATTATTAACCTTTATTTATGAAGCGCTGTAAATTTACACAGCGCTGTACCTGCAATCTTTTTAGTTAGATGGATCCCTGCCCTCGGGCTTACACTTCTGAGAAGTATAGTTGGTGTAAGACACCAGGGGGTTGGACTGGATGGCCCTTGCGGTCTCTTCCAACTCTATGATTCTATGAAACCGAGGGCAAATCCACTTTTTGTTTAACCACCTTGACATGTTCGATATGCATAGCCATGTTAACCCATGTTCAATGTTAAACCCAAAGGGTTTGGTTATGGAATAAGCCTCTGAAATATGCAAGAGGCCATGTTAAGTAAAGCCATGTGAAATGCCCAAATGTGCTGTCGTGTGTTTTGGAATGAGGAGGGGGGTGGTTTGGCCAGAAAGGGAAGTACATTTCTGCCATATGTCTAGGAATAATGCCAAAATGTCCTCCATTTTGAGCATGCCTAAGAAACGTGCATTTATAGTAACATATTTTAAAAATAATCAAATTTTTTCATGTGTCCTCCATTTTAAAAAAATATGCCCTACATTTGTCCTACATTTGTCCCAGTTTGGAGGTCCTGACTTATGGCAACCCTGGCCTGTATGTATTTGCAAGAAGGCTTCAAATAGTCTGTAGAAAGTTCCAAATGCTTTTGTTCACTTATAAAAGTGTTGTTTCATTTCACATGGGCATCATGTTAATTTTGAATAAAATGTTTGCTAAACATGTTGACTTGTTCTTTTGTGTGTGTGTGTGGTGCAGGAACCTATCCCTATTCTTTCCATGTTATTTCTGCCTCTGATACCAAATGTTCTGTTAAAGTGTTAATGTCTAAGAACACTTCCACTTTGTTAGCAGAGGTATATACCTCAGAGGATTGTCCCCATAGCTTGTCCAGTTCTCAGTAGATGTGTGCATTGTTTTCCTTCTGACTTATGGCAACCCTAAGGCAAACCTATCACAGGGTCCTCTTGGTTAATTTGTGCTGAAATATTGGCTGCATCGTGTCAAAAAGAAGGCAGGGGCCTCATACACTGCAATTCTTCCTTCGCCATGAAGAGGCAGATTCCCTTCACATGGAAAACTAGCATGGAGTCTCTCTGACATTACAATGATTTTCAGTAACTTCCTTTGTCCATCCTGTGCTTTGTGGTGAGAAGGCAGGCTCAGAGACACATCAGGCAATGTCCCATAGCTAGACATAGCATGATAACAGCAGTTCTGAGATCCACCAGGGTCCTCCTGGGGTTTCAGTGCTGATGTTATCATGCCATATCTAGCTATGGGGACCCAGACAGACACTTCTCCAAGACTGCCTACAAAGCCACCATAAGACAGTAAATGGGGGGGAGTACTTTGAGTGATAGGGAGGAAGAAAAGGAATACTGTACCAACACCCATAATTCCCCCCCAAAGGATATCTGGACATATGGGAGATTTACACATGCTTGTGTCCCTAACAGGATTCCACCCCATGGGTCCAGAATCACCATGTTGTTTTACTCTAAATGCACATTGTTAGCATCTGACTCCAATCAGTAGATGTAAGATTTCTAGTAAAATACAAAATACAGTGGTACCTCGGGATACGAAATACCCAGGTTACGAAATTTTCGGGATACGAAAAAAATCCCATAGGGAATTATTGTTCCGGGTTACGAATGTTTTTTCGGGTTACGAAAAACTTTTGGTGCTTTTTTCGGCTTTTTCGCACGGAATCGCGGCTTTTCCCCATTAGCGCCTATGGCAATTCGGCTTACGAAGGCTTTTCGGGTTACGAAAGCGGCCGCGGAACGAATTACTTTCGTAACCCGAGGCACCACTGTAGATCCTGACACCTCCTCTCCAATGTTTTTAGGGCATAGGCTGTTTTAGAGATAACTGCTAATTTACTACATAAGGAACAGTAGAACCATATGCACACAGACAGACACACAAAACCATCCAGGATAGTAAACCCCAACGTTCTTGTGTCTAAAGTTTGTTTGTGGAAAGAGAGTAGAAGTAAATAGCAATAAATGAAGCCAAGTCAACAGGAGAGGGATATTGACTGTGGTGCCTTTTTGAAAACTTCCTTAAAGTTAGTTGTAAAGATTGACAGAGTGTTAGACACAGGCTTTTCTTTTCCTTTTTAGCAGTTAAAAAAAGGGTTGATGAGAAGTATCACCATCCAGGCCCTATCATTTCACAAGTTTATTGTTATTTTATTATCATATACTGCTAACATATTTTGTGATACACAGTCTAGAAATTACGCTAATAAGGCATTCTGAGTTGTAGTTGTTGCTGTTGTTGCCTGCCTTCCAGTTGATCTTGACTCATGGTGGCCCTGTGGACAAGGGAATGCCAAACATAAGGGGCAAAAGGGGAGAGGTGGAGTCATACTTATCTGCGTAATATTGTTCAGCTGGCTTTTGAAATTGGGTATCTGCAAGATACATTTGCTCCACCTCACTAGAATCAAACAATTCCATATCCTTCCGATTTCAGTAAATGTGTGTTATGTTCCTCGCCACAGTGAAATTATTTAGTTTACATCATAGACATGTGTGTGTAAAAACTAGAATCAGTCCTATTTCAGTAAATGTGTGTTGTGTTCCTCACCACAATGGCCTGATATACCTTACACCATAGATACCTCTATGTGTAAATGCTGACAAAACAGGAAGAGGACCAAAGCTTCTAAGAGTTGAAAGGCAGAGAATGGAGCAGAATTTTCTCAATCTATATACAGCAGCTTTAAAGTCCTTCAAAGCTGGTTTTCCAACCTTTGGCACCCTGTTAATAAAGCTCATCTCTTATACCGATTATCCCTTGCACACATAAGAACATGAGATGCCTACAAGCTCCCTGCACTCTGCTTTTCCTCCTTAGTAGTAAAAATGATCAGCCATCACCAGCCAGTTTATAAATAGCAAATAATTGCTAGTGAAAGAACTGGTGATGCATCCCAAAACCTATTTTGGGTGTCTTGGTACAGGGGAGCTTGTTAATCACAAAGCAAGCGGCAAGTTCTTTGTCAAGGAAGGTGCATCAGGTGCTGAATCCATCTCTAAGGGGTCAGGGAGGGGAAGAGGAAGGAGAAATGTAGAAAAGGAGTCTTTTGGAATGGCGTTTCTTGACGGCACCGCAGCCATGCTCAACAGAAAGCATTGCAAATCCAGGGTGGCATATTTGGGTAGCTCTTTCAAATTCGCTGCGGAGAACCCAGAGCCCTCCAGATGTGTTGGGTAACAGCTCTCATCACTGCACACAGCTGGGATGATGTAGGCTGCAGTCCAATACATCTGGAAGGCACCAGGTTGGAAAAGGGTGCCCCCAAAGGTGGCACTGATCTAACAGAACTGTTTGCTCTTGCTCTTGAAATTGTTTTTTTATTATTATTATTTTATGTGCAAATGTTGTTCCCCATCTGTTTTGCTTTCATGTGTTGGGGGGATTAGCATAATGAATCAGACAAACCAAATCACTTGACAAGATAAGATTTTGTGTTTGATTCCCTACTGTTGATACAACCGATGCGAGAAAGGAGGGGCAGCCAAGCAGAAGGAGAAAGGCCCTGATGATCTTTTTAAAAAATAATAATACTAAATCCATATTTATACTGATACATTTATTAGATTATAAAACAAAGTGGCCTTGATCCCACTTGCCTGATCATCAGCCAAAAGCCCATTTGAGATTATGCTGTTAGCATAAGGGGGGGCGGAGATGGAATCAGGGCATAGATTTACTCGGGGGGGGGGGGGTGTTCAACATAACTCCCCCTCCACCCACATGCATGGAATAATCCACCTTGGTGGATGACCAAAGGAGCGTGTCCAAAGGAGGGCAACCAAAATGGTGAAAGGTCTGGAATCCATGCCCTATGAGGAACGCCTGGGGGAGCTGGGGATGTTTAGCCTGGAGAAGAGAAGGTTAAGAGGTGATATGATAGCCCTGTTTAAATATTGGAAGGGATGTCATATTGAGGATGGAGCAAGCTTGTTTTCTGCTGCTCCAGAGACTAGGAGCCGGAGCAATGGATGCAAACTGCAAAAAGATTCCACCTCAACATTAGGAGGAACCTCCTGACAGTAAGGGCTGTTTGACAGTGGGACATACTTTCTCAGAGTCTCCTTCCTTGGAAGTCTTTAAACAGAGGATGCTTTGATTGAGAGTTCCTGCATGGCAGAATGGGGTTGAACTGGACGGCCCTTGCAGTCTCTTCCAACTCTTGGATTCTATGATTCTATGATTCTACCTGGCTATTTGATTCAGTGATAGGGTGGAATCTTGTTTACTTTTTTAATCTATGTTCAAGTATTTGATTTCTATCCTACCTTTCTCAGCCTGAAACATGAATGCGAAAGTAAGGCATATGGGAAAAGTAAAAGGAAATTAGAAAACTATCTCCTTACAGGATTGTCAGCTTTCGCTAGATGTGTCAGATGACAATTTCCCCATATCCCACTAAGGTAGGCTTGCATTCCGGCACATCTGTGGGGCCAGATGAGGAAAAGCTGGCATCAATGTTTTGTCAGCATCCTTGGTGTTCTCCCTTTTCGCATCCTCTCTCCCTTCTGCTTGATTAACAACGACAGTCATGTAGAGGGGTTTCAGTGTCACAAACCCTGGAAAGGTGCGGATGGGAAGCAATGGGAAGCAAAGGCTCTCCTTTCTTTCTGTTTTTGGTTCTTGGAGAACAAAAAGCAGCTTGTGTGTAAGTGTGTGTGTGTGTGTGTGTGTGTAAGTGTGAGCATCCTGGCAAGCCCTCTGCAGAGAAGTTTGCCCAGTGCATGAGATTTGCAACAGTTGGAAGCGTGAAGCTTAGTAGCAGCAGCAAACATGGCAAGTAAAACGCCACATTTGTTACTGTTGCTCTTGCAGGCTTCCTGTATTTTGTGTGTGTACATGTGGAGGCACTTGGCAGTCTCTTTCGTTCTCTGGGGAGCAGTTTATAATCATAGAATCATAAGTTGGAAGAGATCACAAGGGCCATCCAGTCCAACCCCATTCTGCCATGCAGGAACTCTCACTCAAAGCATCCCCAACAGATGGCCATCCAGCCAAGACCTCCATCACTATCTCTGAGGGAATGTGTTCCACTGTCAAAGAGCTCTCACTGTCAGGAAGTTCCTCCTAATGTTTAGGAGCAATCTCTTTTCCTGGAGCTTGCATCCATTGCTCTGGGTCCTACTCTCTGGAGCAGCAGAAAACAAGCTTGCTCCCTCCTCAATATGGCATCCCTTCAAATATTTAAACAGGACTATCCTATGGCCTCTTAACCTTCTCTTCTTCAGGCTAAACATCCCCAGTTCCCTAAGTCCTTCCTCATAGGGCTTTTGGCTCTTGTGGCACAAGAGGTAATCCATGCAAGGAACGGTGGTGTCCCCATGCCAGGTGTCACCTGGTGCTGGAGGGGGATGGCAGCGAAGGCCAAAAGAGCATGTTCCTCCAGTACTGGGGGCGGCATCCCAGGGCAACTGGGAAGAGTGCTCATGCCCTCCTCTGGAGGGCCCAATGACCTCTTCTGGGTGTCACCCTGTGTGCTCCGCACCCCTGCGTGCCAACTTAGTGATGCCACTGGCAAGAAAGCCCCTTAGCTCACATGCCAGAGGGTTACCAAGGCTGCATTAGGTGCCTGCTTCAGCCTGGCCAAAGCATGCCAGCCATCCCAGACCCCTGTTTGAGCCCACTTGTAGGGAGCATGCTTTGCCAGGCTGAAGCAGGCACAAGCGCCCAACCAATGAGCACATCCGTGGGATGCCTGGCATGCTTTGCCATGGTAAAGTGGGTGCAGGTGCCCTACAAGGAGGCTCACACAGGTGTCCAGGATGCCTGGCGCACTCTGCTGGGTTGAAGCAGGCATGGGTGCCCCACCAATGGGCTCAAGCAGGGGCCTGGGATAGCTGGCATGCTTTGCCAAGCTGAAGAAGTAGGCTCATGCAGGTGTCTGCCAAGTTGAAACAGGCATGGGTGCCCTACCAATGGGCTCAGGCAGGGGTCTGGGATGCCTGGCATACTTTGCCAAGCTGAAGTGGGCACAGGTGCCCTACAAGGAGGCTCACGCAGGTGTCCAGGATGCCTGGCACACTCCGCTGGGTTGAAGCAGGCATAGGTACCATACCAGTGGGCTCAAGCAAGGGATGCCTGGCATGCTTTGCCAGGGTGAAGTGGGCATGGGTGCTCTATAAATATCGGCTCACACAGTTGGTGAGGATGCCTGGCCCATTCTGCTAGGTATGGGTGTCTTACCAATGGGCTCAGGCAGGGGTCTGGGGTGCTTGGCACGCCTTGCCAAGCTGAAGTGGAGGCTCACACAGGTGTGTGCCACCTTGAAGCAGACATGGGTGCGCTCCCAATGGGCTGATGCATGGTCCGGGATGCCAGGGCGAGGTGGGCACGGGGGGCCTGGCGGGGAATGTGTCTGCTCGCTCACCTGGACATGTGCTCCCTGTGGGGGCGGTGGGCTTTCTCCAGGCCCAGCTTGGTGAAGATGCCCACCAGGACCATGACGGCCACGACGCCGCAGATGATGTAAACGACCAGGTTGGCGCGGTGCCTGGCGGGGTCGGCGGCGGGTCCTGCGGGGCGGCTGGGGGCCTTCCTGCCGTTGAGCCAGGGGGGCTTGATGTAGTTGGTGCAGAGGTCCTGCTCCAGGCGGCCCTTGGGGTACTTGCAGCAGAAGCGGAAGCCGCAGGTGCCGCAGCAGAAGGGGTACTCGCGGACGCTGCAGTTGAAGGAGGGGTCCCACTGGCCCATCACGTCGAAGTAGCCCCGGCACTCCTCGGGCCCCGGCGGCAACAGCGAGGCGGACGGCTCCGAGGAGGCCGGCGGCTCCGGGGCCAGAGGAGGGGGCGCCGGCGGGGAGAGGGCCCGGCTCTGGTTGCCCAAGCCGCCGCCGGAGAGCATCACGATGCTGCCCAGGTGCTGGTGCTGCGGCGGGTGCTGCTCCTCGGCGGGGCAGGCGAGGAAGAAGAGCCCCGGCAGCAGCAGCAGCAGCAGCAAGGTCCGGAGGCAGCCTTTCATCCTCCTCCTCCTCCTCCTCCTCGGCGCTGCAGAGCCAGGACCGCCAGCCTCCTCCGCTGCCTCCGCTGCGCCAACAACAACTACTCCACAGGCGCCCAGAGGAGGAGGAGGAAGCAGGGAGGCAGGGGAAGGGGAAGGGAAGCAGCCCCCTCCTGGCAGCCTCAGCCTCAGCCTCAGGGGCAGCCAAGAAGGAGAGCCCCCTCAGCCCTCTTCCTCCTCCTCCTCCTCCTCAGACTCCTCTGGAGAAAAAAAACCTCCCAGGAAGGAGCGCGCGCAGCACTTGTGGCGCCTGGAAAGAGGGAGGGAAGGAGGAAGGGGGTGTCTCTCAGGGAAAGGAAGGGGAGACTCTCAGGAAGAAGGGGGAGAAAGGAGAAGGAGAAGAAAAAGAAGAGGGTGTCTGACAGGAAAAGGAAGGAGGGAAAGGAGGAGAGGAGGAAAAGGAAGGGATGTCTCTCAGGGAAAGGAAGAGGTGACTTTGAGGAGAGAGGAAGAGGAAAAAGCAAGAGAGGAAAAAGAAGGGTGTCTGTCAGGAAAAAGGAAGGGGGGACTAGAAAGGAGGGAGGGAGAGAAAAGAGGAGAGGAAGAAGGGGGAGTCTGTCGGGAAAAGGAAGGAGGGAAAGGAGAAGGAGAAGAAAGGGGTGTCTGTCAGGAAAAGGAAGTGGGGACTGGAGAAGGAAGGGACAGGAGAAGGAGAAGAAGAAAGGGGTGTCACGAAAAGGAACAAGGGTGACTTTGAGGAAGGAGGGAAGGAGAAAAAGGAGAAGAAAAAGAATGGGTGTCTTACAGGAAAAAGGAGGGGTGACTGGTGGGAAAGAGAGAGCCGCTTTCTCTCTCCAGTTAACTTCCTCAGCTGGGAAAAGTCTCAGAGACCCCAAGGTCCATCCAGTCCAACCCCATTCTGCCATGCAGGAACTCTCCATCAAAGCACCCCCATTGACAGATGGCTATCCAGCCTCTGCTTAAAGATCTCCAAGGAAGGAGACTCCACTACAGGAAAAGAAATTCCACCTCAAGGTTAAGAGGAACTTCCTGACAGTAAGAGCTGTTGGACAGTGGAACACACTCCTTCCTCAGAGATAGTGGTGGAGTCTCTTTCTTTGGAGGGCTTTAAACAGAGGCTGGATGGTCATCTGTCAGGGAATGCTTTGATTGAGAGTTCCTGCATGGCAGAATAAAGGGGTTGGACTGGATGGCCCTTGGGGTTCCTTCCAACTCTAGGATTCTATGATTCTAGAGGCAGCTTGCTTTCCTCCCCAAAGCAGTCATACAGTTGGACGCATAGTTCAGCAACATCTAGAGAGGAAGTTTCCAGTCCCATCTTAAAAGGATACAGACCCACACAGTTATTGGCCCTCCAGATGTGGAGACTGCTCTAGCCGTTTGCACAGCTGGAAAACTTGTAATGCATCCGGCACCGTTGGCTCCTCCAGCAGATCTCTGGACTGATTTGACAATCAGTAATGATTTCTCACTTCAGCTTGTTTCACAGCAACAGCCGGGTTCCTTCCTGCCCAGTCTAAATTATACCTTAGAATGGGAAGACGGGGATGAAATAAGAGCAAGCAGGGTGGCATTCTAAGGAGTTTATCAGACAAGGGAAACTGGAAGTATAATCTAATGGCAATCTGAACGCAATCATGGGGTTTCACGTTATTGCGTGATAGACTACCACACACAATTTCAGGCAATGGCATGCTTTTTTCAGGCAATGGGGATCCAGTCTGAAAGCAATTCACATTCACATAAATTCGCTGAACTAGCGTAAATGCTAGTTCGAAATGAAGAGAAATTCTTCCCGTGTGATAAAGTCTAGTGAGGAGGGCCTTGCTCAAAAACCTTAGAATTTGAACAGGTTTATATAGGGAGATAATCTCCTCCAAGCCTTATAGGGCATAACCAAAACTTGGACTTGCCTCTGGAACTGTACCAGCAGCCAAAGGAGCTGTTGACAGTGGAGCTGTCGCAAGAGAGAAGTACAATCCCTGTAACCCATCACAGTTAACAATTTGGCTGTTCACTGTTTTGGGGCCAACTGATGTTTCTGAGCACTTTTCAAAGGCAGCCCCACAGAGAGCGCTTTAGGGTAATCGAAATAGGACGTAACCAAGGCATGTGTCACCATGGCCAGATCAGACATTTCCACAAATGTATGTTGTTGTCGCACTGTCTTTAACTGTGCAAATGCATTCCTGGTCACCATGGGAATGTGAGCTTCCAGGCTCAGAGCTGAATCCAGGGGTACATCCAAACTTTGAATCTGTGTCTTCAGGGGGGAGTGTGACTCCATCTAGCACAGGAATTCAGTGGAAATGAGTACCAGAGCTGAGTATCATCAACCAGAGCCAGCATGGCATAGTGGTTTGAGTGCTGGACTATGATTCTGGAGACCAGGGTTTGAATCCCCACTTAGCAATGGAAACCCATTAGGTGACTTTGGGTAAGTCAGCCTCGGAGGATGCAAAGACAAGCAAAAACCCATTGCCAAGAAAATTTAGGGTTGCCATAAGTCAGAAGACTTGAAAGCATACAGCAAAATTAATTATTAATGTATTGGAGTCACCTGACCCCCAAACTCTGGACATCCTCATCCAGTAGTTTCATTTAATGTATACATTAAATAGTATAAGGGACAAAGCAGAACCCTAACACCAGTCTCCTCGAACAAGAATCCCCCCAGCACCACCTTCTGAGAACACTCCTCCAGGAAGAACAAAAGCCACTACAAAACAGTGCCTCCAAGCACTGAGCCAATGCAGTCAGCCAACCCAGAAGGATATCATGGCTGATGGTATCAAAAACAGGCAAAAAGTCCTGCAGAAACAATAGGGACATGTGAAGTCGAAGGCTTTCATGGCAGGCATCCGTAGTTTTTTGTGGGTTTTTCAGGCTATGTGGCCATGTTCTAGAAGTTGGAGTTGAAACAATGCCACAAAATCTAGTACCTTGCCCCAAAGTGGAATATTAGAGACTGGGTGATAGCTATCCAATATACAGTAGTAGGAGCCTTGGATTGTGTACAGTATTCCTGCATGGCAGGGGGATGGATTGGATAGCTCTTGAGGTATTTTCCAATTCTAGAATTGTATGATCCAGAAAAGTTTGGAGAAAAAGAGGTCTTGCAACAGCTTTTTTAGCCTAGAAAGTGGTTTTAGTTTTGAAGATGGTGTTGTGAGCCCCAATGGAGCCATATCTTGCTACGGTAGCATCACTATGGAATGCGCGGGGGGGGGGGGGGACAGGGCAGCACTAGGTGACACCACTGAAAGAGGTGTGGCAGCCGATGCGTACCCCACCTCTCTACCTCATGTGGCAGGGAGGGAGAGGGCCCAGGTCTCCCTGTCCCTGCCCTGAGAGGCTTTGCTTGTGATTGAGTGGGCTATAAATTTATTATTATTATTATTATTATTATTATTATTATTATTATTATTATTATT
>NC_056529.1:35014215-35165896 GCF_019175285.1 Sceloporus undulatus | reverse complement strand
GAATTCTTGTAGATCCTCCCGTCATTATTTTTGTTTTCATTCAACATTAATCCAACCATGGCACTTGCCTCCTTGAACTCCTTCAGTAATTGTTCCAGGTCTTTGTTGGCTTCTGCTAGTAGTATTGTGTTGTCTACATATCTTAGGTTGTTAATGTTCCTTCCTTCTATCTTCACTCCTCTTGCCTCTGAGTCTAAACCTGCTCTGCATACAGATTTCATACTTGGCCCTAGGCACTGTAAATCCTGAGGGGATCTGCTTTTGGAGGCCTGTGAAGCCTGGGAGTCCTCCTCTGATCAAGACTCCTTTATGACAATGAGAGCCAAAGATTCCTACACCTGACTCACAGCATGTTGTTGTCACAAAAGCCCTTTCTTGGGAGCTTATGTCTTTCACACAACTCATGCATTTTTCATCATCAACTTGAAAAGGGCTTATCTAGCAGCTAAGGTTACATGCAGTCTTGGTGCCCAACTGGTCACAGGACGTTCCCAGACAAGGGAAATTGGAAGTATAATCCAATGGCAATCCGAACGCAGTCATGGGGTTTAACGTTATTGCGTGATAGACTACCACACGCAATTTCAGGAAATGGCAAGCTATTTTCGGGCAATGGGAAGCCAGTTCGAATGCAATTAACATTCACGTAAATTCGCTGAACTAGCGAATTCACGTAAATGTGTTCTGGCCCCACTTTCTTTTCATTCAAAATGAAGAGAAATTCCTCACCTGTGATAAAGTCCACACTCTCCACCATTTTTTTTTTCTTACGTGTACATTTGAATTGCTCATCTACCTGGATCGCTTTGGCTAATTTTCCTCCCAAAATCATGGCAGAAGCTGCATTAAATAAGCAATAAGGCACGTGAGAGGACAGAGCAGGTGTGTGAGACTGGAGAAGGCTGCAGATCGCTAACTGCCACTCTTGACCTCTTCTTAAAAAACAGACTGGAGCTTACAGTAATGATTCCTCTAAACATTTCGACAACCTGGCTGACATTCTTGGCCAGTCGATGAGAAGCAAAGCTGTGGGACTCTGGGGAAGAAGCAACACAATCTATTCCATGCCAGCCCAGCCGTCCTTAGCTTTAATATTTAATTCTTAAAGCGTTACCTCTTTCCAACTCTCCCTGGAACACCTGTCTTCAGTCCCCTGCCAATACCTTTGCTCTTCATCCATTATGCATTATTTATCCACATAAAGTACTTGGGGGATACTGTTGGTACTAAAGATGCTAGAAATAGTGAACTAACAACATGAAGCTAGAAGCTCCAGCGTCTCAAAGCACTTAAATATGGATACAGAAAACTCCACATACTATTACTGTCCTGTATGCTTGATGGGGAGGTTGCTGCCAAGCTATAACTTACAAAGATTCCCAGTATTTGCATACATTGCCTATTCTCCTCTTGCCCCTTTTACCAGCATGTGATATGATGGATAGACAGAGACTCTCAAGAAGATCTTATTCCTGTTTACTGAAATTATTTTATTATTATTATTGTTATTGTTATTTTTATTTTCTTATATCCCACCTTTCTCCCAATATAGGGATTCAAGGCAGAATCCTGAGATCAGCTAAGCAGAAACTAGTGCAAAAGAGGTGTGCCTACAATTTGTACATTACTAACCCATTCACTACTAACTCAAGTCCTCTGGGCAGAGTATAGCTTGTTAAAGTATAAAATACAACAAATCAGTGACCGAAAGAGACCAACATTAAATCAGTAGCAGGATAAAGAAGCGCTAAAGCAATTCTTAATAGGCCTTGGAAAATAATGACTTCTGAGGTCAGGAATTTGTCTGGAATACCAAGGAATTCCCGGAATAAAATACTCGGCCACAAAAAAGACTTCCCCATTTATTGAACTCTGCCAATGGTTATGTTTGGATTTTAAAATGTTGGTTTTAGTCTTATACTGTTTAATCTGAGGGCGACTAAAATGGTGATGGGTCTGGAAACCATGCCCTATGAGGAACGACTCAGGGAGCTGGGGATATTTAGCCTGGAGAAGAGAAAGTTAAGAAGTGATATGAGAGCCCTGTTTAAGTATTTGAAAGGATGTCATATTGAGGAGGGAGCAAGCTTGTTTTCTGCTGCTCCAGAGACTGGGACCTGGAACAATGGATGCAAGTTACAGGAAAAGAGATTCCACCTCAACATTAGGAGGAACTTCCTGACAGTAAAGGCTGTTTGACAGTGGAACACACTCCTTTCTGGGAATGTAGTGGAGTCTCTTTCCTTAGAGGTCTTTAAACAGAGGCTGGATGGCCATCTGTCGGGGATGCTTTGATTGTGATTTCCTGCATGGCAGAATGGGGTTGGACTGGATGGCCCTTGTGATCTCTTCCAACTCTACAATTCTATGAGTCTATGATTCTATGTATATATGGATATATTTTCTGTTGTACACCGCTTTGATTGCTTGGCAATAAGTGGGATAAAAATAAATATGTATATTTTATTATTATTTATTTATTGAATGGGGTTCACAGTTCTTCCAAAATTTACTATTGGTTCTTCAATTTCCCCCTTAGTAGTATAACTCACATGTGGGTGGGAGGAATGGGTATTGTTACTGCTGTTGTTAAATACGTAGAACCCAAAAAATCTAGCACGTCACTTAAAGATCTACAAGCAGATCCAGTTCTAGCTTCTGCTGTCTTCTGTCAACTATTGGGAGTGGGAGGCATCCATTGTGGGTATAGATGTTCTCTATGCCAGGATAAGCAGGGCCGTTGTGGTACAGTTTGAGTGACTTTTATGTTGGACACATATCATTTGCATAATGAGCAATAATTTTCCAGCACCTTCTCACTTAGGCAAATGTTCATTTGACATCTGAAGTTGTAACATCAGACTAGCTAAACATTCTTCAACCTTGGTGTTTATCACACTGAGGGTTTTGAAGCTCAGATCTGGGGCGACTCCTGGTTCAGCTATGTAAATTCACATTATAACGTGAATGTTTTATCACACCTGGTTGCCCTTCCGTTGCCCTTCCGAATTGAAGGGGAATCGAATCCAAGGCAAGTCACGTGATGCGGATTCAAGCAAAGTGAAGTGAGTGCAAATTGTATTATCACACCAGTGAGATTCAACTATTTGAATCAGCACCCTTGCACATGCTCAGTGGGGATCTGAACGCATTGTGACCTTGTACGTTTCCGGGGTGAAAGGGGGCGCAAGTTCTTGTTCCGTTTCACGTGATTGCGTGAATATTTGTCTCGTGAATATTTCTGTGTCTTCTTCATCCCCCTTTTTATTTTCCCTTCCATTTCAACACATGGATAGATAGATAGATAGATAGATAGATAGATAGATAGATAGATAGATAGATAGATCTGTATATTCACATTCACGCACATACACACATGTATATATTCCCAAAAAATGAGTTGCGCTGAAAGTTGACCCGAAAGTGAAAGGACCAGTGAAAGGAAATGGAGGGAAATTGCAGCGCCGCATGATGGGGAATTTGCAACCCGGGGGGTTTGCGGTGGTGTCCCAGAGCAGAAGCAAAGTTGCATTCCACACCAGATCAATTCGCAGTGAAATCCAAGTGAGCTTGAAGGCGAATTCTGTGAATTCACTTTTTTCCGAATTCACCAAAATGAGGCTGGGAGGTATATGAAGATTTTATAAGATTGGATTTAGCTAATGGAAGGGAAAGCTTTTGCTGCTTGTTTAGCTTATCTTTATTTTTATTAGAAACATGTGATGTACAATATATGGTCGGAGGAATCCGTTGAGGCGAAACATATCAAGCAATGTCACCGGCAAAGCAAATATTGTTTGCTTTTTGAATACATTATGTATGATATATTTTCAAAAATCAAAATTAACATTTTAAAAATTCAGAATTTTACTTATGCTCAGAAGTTTAAAAATATAGTGCTGAAATGAGAGCAAAGTTTGTCATTCAGGTTGTGTCAAATTCTCTGCTTTGGAACGTAAACCATTTGGAAATGGCTCCATATTTTCAGTTGCTAACCCAAATAAAAGGAAGTACTGCATAGATAGTTTGGGATCTTTGAAACAAAAGATATAGATAAGTTTGATTGACAGATACCCCATAAAGGGTAGTGACATATATTAGGTGTAATATGTGAATATCCAATGAATATACAGGGGTGTAAATGGTTAATTCAATGTAACCAATGAAATGTGATTTTCTAGTTTTCTTTGTTTAGAATGCTACAAAAACTGGGTTCACTTTGAATCTGGGGTCCCAGAATTTGGGATATGAATTTCGTCTAGGAACAATGCTGCAGCCAAATAAACTATGTTTCCTTTCCAATCGACTCCTTGGTCTCCCTGCTGGTTTCTGGTTAAAAATCTAGTTTTAAAATAATCAATAATCTATAATCTATAACAGATGGGATTAAAACAAGACATACAAGTATTAATAGCTTGAGAATTGAAGTAAAAATAGGAGAATATTACTTGTTGTTGTGTGACTTCGAGTTGTTTCTGCCTTATGGTTTTCTTGGCAGTTTTCTTCAGAGGGGTTTGCCATTGCCTTCCCCTGAAGCTGACGGCATGTGGCTTGCCCAAAGTCATCCAGTGGGTATTTATGGCCGAGACAGGATTTGAACCCTGGTGTCCAGAGTCATAGTCCAACGCTCAAAGCACTATACCATGCTACTGCTATTCAAAATGGGAAGCAGATGTTGTAGAAGTAAAAAGCAAACTTTGGAGCATCAACTAATAATAGTTAAGAGTCAAACTGAAAGTTGTGTGGAACGTAATGGACTCTGCACATGGATATTAAATTCTCCAAGGATGCCCTGTGCGCCATGTACAGTCACCCTTTCAAATATCTATGTTTCAGTTCATTTCATAATTGCTCCTCTGACTTCAGGACATTCCCCTTGTGACTGCATTATAGTGAAATGTGGAAAACATAATTCCCTTAAAGGCAATGGTTATTCCCCCAGGAAACGGAAGGACATGTTCATCGTAATTATTAAATATACGTCCTGGCAGTAGGATCATTGTTATAACAAACCTGATCCAAGATGACATTTTTGCACTGATCATACACAGACAGACAAACAGACAGACACCCTAAGCATTTCCAAAACAAAGCTATGCATACTACATTTCTCACTGGTTTCTAAGGGTGAAGCACATGTTTTAACTTTTGACCGATAAATCATGCAACAGACATAGCTCAGTGTTACAGACAAACCTTTGAAAAGTTAATTTTGGGCTATACTTCAGAGAATGCCTAGCTAGCCAACATACTGGCTAGGAAATGTGGCAACTGTCGTCTAAAAAGAGCCACAATATAGTGATTTGAATATTGGATTACAACTCTGGAGGTCAGAGTTTGATTCGCCACTTGGCCATGGAAACCCACTTGGGCAAGTTACACACTTTCAGCTACGGAAAACCTTAGGATAGCCTCAAGTCAAAAATGACTTGAAGGCACATAATGACAACAGTAGCAGCAGCAGCAAGAAACCTAAAAAGAACACTTTCCAAGCACTTGCTTGGCATGTAGAAAGTCACAAGCCTTCCCAGCATATGCATGGCATAAATGAAATCTTTACCACCTGATTAAACTTTGCAAGGGCCACAAAAGCTGGCTTCACATAGAAGTGGGTGGCATCCGCTTTTGCAGTCTACTTGCCTTTCGACTCAGACCCTGGTTAATAACCAGAGCCTGCTGCACTCAGGCAGCTTGAGGTTGTTGCTCAGTGTTGCTCTAATGGAGCAAGGGCTCATAGCATCAAAGCACTAAGGCATCAAAGCAAAGAGGTTGGCTAGCAGGAATGTTGACATTATCTGCTGCCCCTTCCCAAATTTCCTTTTTCCTTCTGAACGTAGGTATGAGTGAACTGACAATAAGTTGATGTGAACTATTGTCATTGTAATGCAAAGTATTTTCCCTGCTTTTGAATTAGCAATTAAGACCTAAATTTTCCCAAAACCTGGATCAATCATTGACGTGGATGGAAACTGTATTCAAGAAATCAGGAGAAGACTAGAGCTGCATCTGCACTGCAGAAATAATCCAGTTTGACACCATTTTAACAGCCACGGCTCAATGCTATGGAATCCTGGGAATTGTTTGTTGTGGCACCAAAGCTGTTATTGAATTAGACAATATCCTGAAGTGCAAAGATATACAACTGAACCCTAAAGTTAGAATTGTTTGTGCCATTGTATTTCCCATCACTATGTGTGGTTGTGAGAGCTGGACAATGAAGAAAGAAAGAAAGAAAGAAAGAAAGAAAGAAAGAAAGAAAACTAACTCATTTAAGATCTGGTGCTGGAGATGAGTTTTGCCGATATCATGGAAGGCTACGAAAAAAAAGGGCTATACAAATGAATTAGGCCTGAGCTCTCCCTAGAAGCCCGGTTGACTAAACTGAGGATGACTAAGTTGTCATAGTCTGGACACATCATGAGAAGGCATGACTTACTAGAAATGACAATAATGCTTGGAAAGGTGGAGGGCAGTAGGTTGACTTGAGAGCAGTTAACAACAACAACACGTTTCACAAAGGCTTGATTCTCATAGTGATGAAGACATCTGGGAGTGATTCCAAGTTAACACAGATACTTGAGCTTTTGGATCTCCTTTGGAGGAATCCCTACATGGAGCTGTTATGGTGTGTGCCTATCCATCAGAATTGACCACTGTGTTGCAACCTCCAGAAAACAAGCATTATTCAACAGATAGCAGAGATCAGAGGAGAAGAAATTAGGCCATCAGTCTTTGATAATAAAACCAGCATGTTCCAGCTTTCACTTGGTAAATGTTGGAAGGCATATTATTTCATGGCACTACGTAGCGTTTGTTTTAAAATTGTTCTTTTAACCACATGGGTCTGCAGCAGTGTTTAGAAAAGTCACTTTTTGGACTGTAACTCTCAGAGTCCCCCAGCAACTGGAAATTGTTGCATCATTTTATTTCCCCAAAATATAGCTCACAAGGCAAATGTCTAGATGGGCATCTAAACTAAAGAAGATGTTCATCTGAAGATGTTTGTAGGGTGTGTTTGTGTATTTCCCATCTCTACTGACCAGCCTGGGCTCCTGGACCATTTCTTTTCAAAGTGTGAGAGACCATACTTTGATTGAGCAACTGCTCACACTCATTCCAACATTGTGTTCTTTTTATGCAGATCACAGCCAGCTTCACTGAGATTAGATCTTTATGGAGCAGAGGCTAATTTTCTTGTTGACAGCAGGATTAAGATCCCACAATATTGTACTTGTTGTGGGTTGTCTGTGTGAGAACATTGAGGACTCAACTGTCAGAGAATTGCATCTAGGTGCATTCTAAACTACTATCCAAAAATATATCCCATTGTTAATACCCTCTCCAGCATAAAATTAGACAATTCAATATAGATATAGGAAAGTTTCACAGGATATAAATGTCAGTGATGAAGAATGTGCTTTTAAATGTGATTTCATTCATTTGCAGAGATAGATTTAATGAAGTGAGATTAGCAGGCTATTCCCCTAGCATTCTGAAATAGTGACTCTTACATTGGATTCCCACACCATTTTGGAATCTGCCCCTTGCCAAATGCCTCACTGTGATGTTGGTGGAGGCAAAACAATGTTCCCCAAATTTAAATAAGAACCTAGAGGGGGAGTATATTTGTTCATGATAGTGAAAGCTGTTGTCTACATTTTATTTATTTGTTTGCTTTCACATCCAGGTGTTAGAGCATATAGATTTATTAAATTTTGGAGTGCGTGGAATTCACTTTGATCCCAAGCTGCCCTCTTAGGGGCACCACCATTTCTCCAAAGCAGAGATGTCATGTTGGCAGCTTGCAAAGGAGGGGGTAGGATCCCTAGAGATAAGACTGGAAATTCCCCACAGGAAGTTTGGCAGTTGCGAAATAGGAAAGCCATCACCTCCAAAAACCAACGCAATACTTGCTGTTTGTCTTCAGCCTCACACTTGATGGCCCCGTGATTAAGTCAATGGCCACCCATTCATCTGTTTGCCTTCCCCAATTGTGTTCAGATCCAAGTGCAGTGACTAAGACTATTCTTCACCTTGGCTTAACAAAAGCCCAGGTCTTTACACCCTTTATCTCAGCTGCAGCCAAGCCATTAATCTCATCGCCAGAGGCTAGAATTTGCCTATACAACCCCTGAGATCCGTTCACTCAAGTGTGCTATAGTCAGAATACATCAGACTGATTTTAGCTCCCTTAGCCATTTCTCCCCACGTTGCGGTGGCCGTGTCTTTTCCATCATCTACATCTACATTGGGTTCATAGAAACATAGAATCATAGGTTCTATGGGGTTCGGAAGTATTTCCCGTAGATTTGCTTCTCTCAACTCTCTCCCGAATTTCTCTCCTTTACTTTCATTGAGAAGTTTGTGTGTGTGTGTGTGTGTCCTTTGCTGTGTGTTTGTTTTCCCTTTTTAATAAATATTTAGACTTAATTGGAGCAGTCTGTCTCAGCATTGTCTCTTAAGGGATCATTTTGGCCCTCTGGTATACACTAAGGGACATGGTCTTGCAAGGGGTATGGTTAGGACCCCATTCTCAACAATTTGAGCTGAATTAAGAAATTCCCCTAATTTGAAACTTCCTATGGGAATTTCATTTGGAATTGGTACCTCTTGTGAAAAAGGTTTCTGTTGGATTAGCAATCTTTGTGTGCCTATATTCACTCATTACTAGTTTGCATGTTATAGGAGTTCAGGCACTGCATATATTTATGGTGACTTTCTGTTTTAATTTTTTCTGCATCTTCTCTCTTCTTTCACTTTCATCTGCAGTCACATTTTTCTTCTCCCCTTTATCTCATCCATTATACCATGCAATGGATCACATATTATTTATTGTAAATAATAATGATTAAGATATATTTCTTACCCATCTCTCCCTATGGATTGGGGTGGTAAACAACAAATTAGACACATAACACCAGTTAAAATAGCATATAACCCCAATATATGTTAAAATAACCAATACATACTTCCAAATCCATAATTTTAAAAAATCATCTGGATAAGCCTGCCACAAAAGACTGGTTTTTACTGCTGTTTTATACTCATTAAGCACATCCAGCTGACAAATCTCCTCCAGCAGGTCATTCCACAATCCGGGGATGGCTGAAGAAAATGTCCTCTGGTTAACAATTGTCAGCCTAGTTTTGGTTGTCTGAAGTTAATGTCCTTGGAGGTCCGGATTGTATAGGATGTATTGGAAAAGAAAAAGTAATCCTGTAAGTCAGTGGTTCCCAACCTGGGGGTCAGGACCCCTTTGGGGGTCACCCAACCCTCTCATGGGGGTCGCCTAAGAGTCTTACCCCCCCCCCCACCGGCCCCTGCCAGCCAGGATTCCTGGGGGCCTGCAGGAAACAGCCAGGAGGAGGAGGAGGAAAGGCAATTGTTGGCCTCCCAAGGGCAGGGTAACCTAACATCTTCCTTTTCCTAGGATAAGTCCTACATTTTAACTCCTCTGTGGAGTCTGGGAAGAATTGCAAAACGTCCTCCATTTGAGGATGCTAAGTGAAGCAAGGGAGGGAAGGAGATGATTGAGAAAGGCAGGGAGGCGGAGTCCTGGCTGGGCGCCATGGGCGAGGAGGAGCCGTTGAGGCAGGCAAACAGAGGAAGCTGCGATGGAGAAAGAAGGGCACCGGGCTGCTGGGGCCCGTTGGGGAGACAGAAGAAGAGAGCCTGTCTGTGCCTTGCCTGGGCTTGGAGGGGAAGAGAAGGGAAGGATGGAGCATCGCCACTGCTGCCTCCCCTCCACTGTTGTCTCTGTCACAGAGAAGAGGGCCAGGGGCACCATCTGAGGGAGGGCTCCTCCTCTGCCCTTTCCTCCTTGTCCTGCTCTGGGGGCTCTGGGGCTGGTGACAGTGTCCTCCGTAGAGGTCTGGTGCTGCTGCAGCTGCCTCCTGATGCATGGATTGAGGCATGCAGTGGGAGCCAGCGTTTAACACACACACACACACACACCCGCCCATCCCCTTCCAAGTTCTTCTGGACTTATGACAACCCTGAGGTGACCCTAGCCATGGGGGTTTTCTTGCCAAGATTTCCTTGGAAGAAGTTTGTCATTGCCTTCCGATGAGGCTGAGAGAGTGTGACCTGCCCAAAGTCACCCAGAGGGTTTCGTAGCAGAGCAGGGAATCAAACCCAGGTCTCCTCCTGGGGAGACACCAAAGCCCTGCACTGCAGGGCTACTGAACAGAGGCTGGCATCGAAGTGGCTTTTGTCCCAGCCATAGTGGCTGTCAGCCTGTTGCCAGTTTTCCCAGCAATCAAAACTGGCAGCCAGCATGGCCAAGTCCATGGGGCAAGAGCCCCACACCAGCAGCTTGAGCTGGAAGGGGCTGGAGGAGGAGGCTCAGGAGGGCACCGGGCCAGGCTCTGTGTCGGCAGAGGAAACTTTCCTCCCCCACTTCTGGGATTGTAAGTTTGCTCCGTCCCCTCCCTCTTTGCTCCCTCCTGCTGCCCCTCAGCAGTGGGAGTTTCTGGGCTCTCCTCCTCAGGCGCAGCTCTGAGGTAAAGTTTGCCAGGCACTGCTGGCTCCCCAAGCTCCCTGCCCCTCTGCATCCCAGTCTGAAGGCTAGTGAGGGGCTTTTAGTGGTGTTACTGCTCTTGTTGTTGTTTGGTGTCTTCAAATTGTTTCTGAATTATGGTGACCCTAAGGAAGGCTTGTCACAGGGTTTTCTTGCCAAGATTTATTTAGAAGTGGTCTTGCCAGTGTCTCCCTCTGAGGCTGAGAGAATGTGACTTGCCTAAGACAACTATGGTATGAGTTTCCATGGCCAAGCAGCAATTCAAACCCTGGTCTTCAATTCACAAATCACTCCACCACACTGGCTGTTTCTTGAAGCCTATCACAGGGTTTTCTTGGCAAAATTTGCTCAGAGGGGGTTTGCCATTAACCTTCCCCTGAGGCTGAGAGAGTGTGACTTGCCCAAAGGCACTCAGTGGGTTTCATATCAAAATGGGGAATTAAACCCAGGTCTCCAGAGTCCTAGTCCAACCCTCAAACCACTACATCATCCTGGCTCCTATTCCCAAGTACCAATACGAAAGAATTGCAGACTTTTGTTGTTGTTCTTGTGGGTCTTTCCTTTCCGACTTATGGCGAACCTAAGACAACCTTATGGGGTCTTTGCAAGTTTCTTCAAAGGGGATTGCCATTACCATCCTCTGAGGCTGAGAGAATGTGACCTGCCCAGGGCCACTTACTTGGCCACAAATTGTACATACCCCAAAATGCATCACCCAATAAATTGGCAGTCCTCCCCCAAACATTCTCATTTCTCTCCAACCAGCTTATAGCTGGGAGATAGAAATAATTTTTAAAGCAACATTTAAATCTGGACTATTTTTCAAAAAGTAAGGTCCAGAACACACTGCAAAAATAATCCATTTTGAGACCACTTTAACTGCCCTGGCTCAGTGCTAGGGAACATGGGAGCTGTAGTTTCTTGTGGCCCCAGAACTCTTTGACAGGGAAGGCTAAATGTCTCACAAATTACACTTTCCAGGATTCGTTAGCATCGAACCAGGGCAGTTAAACTGGCCTCAAACTGGATTATTTCTGCAGTGTGTTTTGGACCTAAGTGGCCCATATGCTATTACCATTATTCAGTTTTGTAGCTGTTATTATAAATTGGAAAGACATAGATGTTTATCACACTATGCTCTTAAAGAGGTACTATTCCAGTGTGACTCCTCTAGCTGCCTCCTGTTGCATGCTGGGATTGGCAGTTTTAAGGAGGGGTATTTAGAATTCTCAGGCAGAGAAATTCAGCTCCTTAAAACTGCCAATCCCAGCATGCAACAGGAGGCTGCTAGAGGAGGCACACTGGAATAGTAGCTCTTTAAGAGCATAGTGTGATAAACATCATAGAATGCAAACTGCTCAAGTGTACTTCTCTTCTGGAGTGAAATGTGCTTCTCCAGCTGACTCTCACCTCTATGGAGGGGGCTGCCAGGAGGATGAGGGGGGTAGGAGCACAATAGCATAGGGGATATTAAAAGGGGTTTTGTGCATTCAAATTTTGTGGATTTATATTATTGTTGTTAGCTTTTATTTTGTAATGTCATCTACATTTTTCTTGAATATCCTACATTTTGTGGTTTCTTTCCCTCCGTTCTGGTTATGACATCTGGTCACCCTGCTCAAGGCTCCTCCACTGCTTGGCCTTCTCCCAAGAAAGAGCAGGGTGGTGGCAGCAGAGGATGGAATTAATAGCATTAATATTAATTATTATTAATAATTAGCCACTAACAATAATTAATTAGTAATTATTAATAAATAGTGGTTGATAATAATTATAATTAATTAATCAGATATTAATACCATATTATATAAATACTGTAAATAAATAATAATAACTAATATTTACATTGATTCATAGCAGTAGCAAAATTACAGATATGCAGTAGCAATGAAAATTTTATGTTTGGGGGTCACCACAACATGAGGAACTGTATTAAAGGGTCCTGGCATTAGAAAGGTTGGGAACCACTGCCGTAAGTAATCCTGGACCCAAACTATGAAGGTATTTAAAGGTAGCAGACAACATTTTGTCTCTTGCTAGGAAACTAATTGGCAGCCAGTGGAATGATATTGCTATATATCTAACTGCATCACTCCGAGATGTACCAGTAACCAATCTGTTTGTCATGTTTTGAACTAACTGAAATGTCCAAATTTGGTACAGAGGTAGCCCAATGTAGAGCACATTGCAAAAGTTCAGCTTTGAAGTTACCAGTATATTTTATTTTTATTTTTTATTTAGGTATTTATATCCCACCCTTCAGCCCTAATGGCTCTCAGGGCGGCTTACAATTATTATTTTTAATCAGACAGTTCCCTGCCCTCAGGCTTACAATCTAAAAGACACGACACAAAAGGAGAAGGGAATGGTGGAGGGAAAGGGGATGAGGTCCAGTGGTTCTCCCTCTAAGGCCTGGACCAAGGCAGATGGACCGGAGGGAGGGCTCTTCTTCTTCAGGCTAACCTGATGGTGCTGGGCCAGCCTTCTCTCTCCCTCAGAGGCCGAACGATGACAGTTAGGGAGGGAGGAGCCTCTTTCTTTCAGTATAGCCCCTGATGGTCTGGCCCAGCCTTCTCTCTCCCTCAGAGGCCGAACGATGACAGTTAGGAGGGGAGCCTCTTCTTCAGACTACCCCTGATGGTGCTGGGCCAGCCTTCTCTCTCCCTCAGGGCCGAACGATGACAGTTAGGGAGGGGAGCCTCTTTCTTCAGACTAGCCCCTATGGTACTGGCCAGCCTTCTCTCTCCCTCAGAGGACCGAACGATGACAGTTAGGGAGGGGGAGGGCCTCTTCCTTCAGGCTAGCCCTGATGGTACTGAGCCAGCCTTCTCTCTTCCTCAGAGGCCAAACGATGACAGTTGGGGAGGGAGGAGCCTCTTTCTTCAGGCTAGCCCCTGATGGTGCTGGGCCAGCCTTCTCTCTCCCTCAGAGGCCGAACGATGACAGTTAGGGAGGGAGGAGCCCCTTTCTTCAGGCTAGCCCCTGATGTACTGGGCCAGCCTTCTCTCTCCCCCAGAGCCAAACGATGACAGTTGGGAGGGAGGAGCCTCTTTCTTCAGTAGCCCCTGATGGTGCTGGGCCCGCCTTTTCTCTTCCTCAGAGGCCGAACATGACAGTTAGGGAGGGAGGAGCCTCTTTCTTCAGGCTAGCCCCTGTGGTACTGGCCAGCCTTCCTCTCTCCCAGAGCCAAACGATGACGTTAGGGAGGGAGGAGCCTCTTTCTTCAGACTAGCCCCTGATGGTGCTGGGCCAGCCTTCTCTCCCTCAGAGGCCCGAACGATGACAGTTAGGGGGGAGGAGCCCTTTCTTCAGCTAGCCCTGATGGTGCTGGGCCCAGCCTTCTCCTCTCCTCAGAGGCCGAACGATGACAGTTAGGAGGGAGGAGGCTTTCCTTCAGCTAGCCCCTGATGGTACTGAGCCAGCCTTCTCTCTTCCTCAGAGGCCAAACGATGACTGTTGGGGAGGGAGGAGCCTCTTTCTTCAGGCTAGCCCCTGATGGTGCTGGGCCAGCCTTCTCTCTCCCTCAGAGGCCGAACGATGACAGTTAGGGAGGGAGGAGCCCCTTTCTTCAGGCTAGCCCCTGATGGTACTGGGCCAGCCTTCTCTCTCCCTCAGAAGCCGAACGATGACAGTTAGGGAGGGAGGAGCCTCTTTCTTCAGGCTAGCCCCTGATGGTGCTGGGCCAGCCTTCTCTCTCCCTCAGAGGCCGAACGATGACAGTTATTTGCTATCGTATTTAGATTTTCCAGATCTAGGCAGGGACACAGCTGGGTAATATCTGGACCTGATAGTAAGCACTCCTGGCTGTTGCATCAATCTGGTCCTTCCTTTGAAGTGACTCATCCAAAAGCACCCGCAAGCTACAAATACAATCTTTCAGAGAGAAAGTCACCCCATCTAGGACTGTGGTCACACCTCCAAACGCAGGTTAGGATCCTTGGCAGTAACCATCTCCATCTTGTCTGGAATCAGCTCATCTTGGTTTTCTTCATCCAACCCATTGCTTCCTCCAGAGGTAATGATATAGTATCCTTAGCTATTGAAGGATAGAGAAGGCATATCGAATCAATGAATAGAAAATGCTCTATTGAAGGCATACAGAAGAATATATTTGGGAATCATCAGCATACTGATAGCACTTGCCCTATGCGTGTTTATCTTGCCCAGCAGGCTCTTATCAGACATGTGAGTGTCTGTGCTGGCAGCATTCCCGGACAATGTGGCACTTGGGCCTTGAACTGCCTTCTTTCCGACCTTCTGATCATCAGAACTGGCGTCTTAATCAGTAAGCCACCACACCCCTATATGTTGGTACCATATAAATAATAGCCAGTTCTGCCTTTCCAGCAGGTGAGGTACATGGTAACACCTTCTCCCATTCTACATTCAAACACTGACTGGACTGGCAGAAGAAACTACTGAAATGGATGATAGGACAATTTCCTCTCCTGCATCAGAAAAAAGTACTGTATATACTCATGTATAAGTCTACCAATTTTACTCAAACATTTGACCCAAAAAACCTGAGTCGATTTATCCAGCTATTAAGACAGATCTCATCTGGCAGGCCTTTCCAGATCCATTCGATCCATTAGACTTGCCCCCTCCCTGTATTGATACCTCTATTGATACTGTTATCAAAATTGATTGATACCACCACCCCCTCCTCTAGAGGAAGACTCATTTCTTGCACTAATCTGCCCAAAATTTCAATGTATTTCTGTTGGATAGTTTTTTAAAAAAATTATGTTTAATCTCTTTTTATGGTTTGATCACTGTTTTTATCAGGGGTAGGCAACCTGTGGCCCGTGGGCCGGATGCGGCCTGGCAAGGCCTTGGGACTGGCCCCAGCCTGGTCCTGCCGCCGATTGCCACCGTAGTCTTTGGCCTCTCGCGTGAGGGTGTGGGGCCTTTGGCCTATCAGGAGGTGGCGGGCAAGGGGGGGAAAGCGGCGGGCAAGGGTGGCAATTGTCTATGGAAGCCTCAGAAACATGCATTTATATTAACATTTTTTAAAAAAACAGCAAATTTTTTCATGTGTCCTCCATTTTTTTAAAAAAGTGTCCTCCCTTTTAAAATTTTGTCCTACATTTGTCCCGGTTTATTTATTTATTTCATTTTTTAAAAAATTGTTTAATTATTTATTTTTTGGCTTCAGACCCCCAGTTGTCTGAGGGACAGCAACCCGGCCCTCGGCTCAAAAAGGTTGCCTACCCCTGGTTTTTATGATGGGGGAGGGTTGGGGTTTGGGGGCTTTTAAACTGTAATTTTTAATTGTTTGGTTTTTGATTTATACTGTTGGAATCCACTTTGATTCCTTTGTGAAAAAGCGGAATACAATAATAATTATTATTATTATCCATGGGTCAATGTAAATATTGCACTTTAATTCTTATTTAAAAAAGGAACCATCCCCTGGTGAAAGGCAAGAGAATAATCTGTCTTGGAAGCACTGATCCTTCTCTACTTTCTCATCCATCCAGAAATAGCTATGCCTGCTGGAATTTTGTACATTCCTTCGCATTGTTTTCCATTGCTTCCTCCTTTAGATCATTTGTTACATGCACCTAAGTTTTACCCTCGCCTTATCTACAGATCATATCAAAATCCTCAATTTTTGCCCCCAAAGCTACTCTCGACTTATAAATGAAGCCGACTTATAGTCGAGTACAGTTTCCTTGTGGTCCTCCCCCCCCTTTCAGGGCCAGTTTGTTTCCTAGTGCTCTTTGAGTTTAAAGTCCTCCACAAGACAAGAGTTTTGCAAAGCTACTTTTCTTTTCCAGATCTTGTCTAGTTCTGCATCCTTCTCTCAAGAATATGTCTTAAAAGTAAAGATTTTTCCTTTTCCAAGGCCAGTCATCACCCTGGAGATCTGCTAAACAAATCCCTTTGAGAGTTAATTTGAAAAGAGGATTGACAGAATGCTAAGCAGTGCAAGGAAAATAACACGCCTGTCTAAAAGCATCTGTATTTTTCAGTGTGTGTGTGTACAGAGGAGGGAGGAATTAAAATATAATTTGCCCTTAGTTCAAGGCTGTAGTTTGATACGCTGACAAATGTTTTCTTAGAAAAAGTGACACTTGAAAATATAAATTTTAAACAGAAAGAATTGTCCATCTTTTAACTGGAACTAGTTAATTTATTCATTAACTTGACATTATTGAATCTGAAGATATTATATGATTGTTCACTGTGTGTATCCATCTTACTCTCAGTGCATCTTGCCTTTGCAGTTTAGCTTCATGTGAAGAATACAATAGGTGATTATGCACCATTCATATTGTAAAAGCATTAGCACCATAGACTCATAGAGTTGAGCCACAAGGGCCGGTCCAGTCCATCTAGGCTACACCAATAGGAGTATAGTGTCTAGGCTTAGGAAACTAATAGTGCTAATTTATTCTGCTTTGATCAGACCACATCTGGAATATGTGTCCAGTTTTGGGCACCACAATTCATGAAGGATGTTAACAAGCTGGAGCATGTCCAGAGGAAGCTGACCAAGATCGTGAAAGGTCTGGAAACCATGTCCTATGAGGAAGGACTTAGGGAGCTGGGGATGTTTAGCCATGGATTCAGGCTGCAGGAAAAGGGATTCCAACTAGACATTGGGAAGAACTTCATGATGAAAAGAGCTATTCAACAATGGAGCGTTGGCGTCTCTTTCTTCACAGTGGCTGGATGACCATTTTTTGGGAGTGCTATGACAGTGTATTCCTGCATAGTATGAAGTTGGACTGGATGGCCCTTGTGGTCTCTTCCAGCTCTACAGTTCTATGATGCAATGATCAATAAAAGAAAACAAGACGGATTATCAGCTTTAGGCAATATGGTATCCATTTATTAAGTAGGTAAATGCAAATACAGAAATAGCAAGACTACCAGGTCAAGATATTCATCTTTGGTAAGATATCTTTTGAAACTGATTTATCTGTAATGCAAACAATATTTAGAGAAGAAACAAAATTTGAAAAAGAAATGGACTGGTAAGCTATAATTAACTGTTGTTTTATGTTTGATTTGCTTTTTTAAATGTTGTAGTCTATTGTTCATATTTGTTAGTGTCTGTTGGACTAGTATAAAATGTAATACAAATAATTAATGAAAAATGATTTTATGGATAAAATCTCTTGGATAAGAGCCAACTTAGACACTGTTGTTATAGCTGAAGCTTACAATGGGTTATCCATCAAGTACATGGGATCAGTTTCAGTTGATGAGTACCACAGATATGGTGAACCTGCTAGGATGAGTGAGGAAAGCAATTTGTCCTCTTGATCTCCCTCTTTCATGGCTGGTCACTAAGGAGGAAATGTAGTTAGATCTCACCTACAATGTATTATTAGTACATCTCTCAGGGGAGGAAGTTTTGCATCTTATTCAAAGAAGTGATGGTAAGACCACTCCTAGAAAAGCCCACACTGGACTTTTATTTTATTTTATTATTTATTATTTTAACAACTGCAGACCAGTATCAAATCACAGAATCATAGAGTTGTAAAGTTGGAAGAGACCACAAGGGCCATCCACTCCAACCCCATTCTGCCATGCAGGAAATCTCAGTCAAAGCATCCACAACAGATGGCCATCCAGCCTCCGTTTAAAGACCTCCAAAGAAGGCGTCTCCATTACACTCCAAAGAAGGAATGTGTTCCATTGTCGAACAGCCCTTACTGTCAGGAAGTTCCTCCTAATGTTGAGGTGCAATCTCTTTTCCTGTAAATTGCATCCATTGTTCCGGGTTCTGTTCCCTGGAGCAGCAGAAGACAAGCTTGCTCCCTCCTCAATATGACATCCCTTCCAGTATTTAAATAGGGCTATCATATCACTACTTAATCTTCTCTTCTCCAGGCTAAACATCTCCAGCTCCCCAAGGCATTCCTCATAGGACTTGGTTTCCAGACCCTTCACCATTTTAGTCTCCCTCTTTTGGACACATTCCAGTTTCTCAACATCCTTTTTGAACTGTGATGCCAGAACTGGACACAATATTCCAGATGGGGCCTGACCAAAGCAGAACAGAGTAGCACTATTACTTCCCTTGATCTAGACACTATACTGTACTTCTGTCACGGCAGCCTAAAATTGCATTGGCCTTTTTAAGCTGCCTCATCACACTGTTGGCTCATATTCTCATCTATCTTCTTTTTCTTTGTCCTTATATCTCAGTGTAAAGTAACATTGTCTATCCAAGACATATTGTTGCTTAATGTGAAGGAAAAGGTGGTAACCATGTTCTAGTCTATGTACACAAGCTGACTGGTCTGGCAGGTGGTTTTTATTGCAGTACAGTGGGCCCTTGCTATCTGTGGGGGATCCGTTCCAGATCCCCCCCAAATATATGAATGGAAGGGTTCAATGGGCGCACACTCCCGCGTGTGCCACCACATGCACCCACGCCCATTGCAAATGCCAGGGCTTGCCATCCAAAGAAGCTCAAATCCATGGATGGCAAGCAGGCACTTGGCGCAGTTGCACTATATTTATAGTCAGGTAGTGTTCTACATTGAGGCCGCACATTATTTTAGGAGGTACAGTGCAAGTTGTATGGCACACACAGTTGTTTCTCCAACAAATTAAAATCGGTGGGGAGTTCAGGGGGAATGGTCATGGGCCTTTACTTAACATCTGTTGCCTGAGATGGTTGCCCTGCTCAAGTTTCATTATTCATGCCACACTGAAAACATCTATTATAGATGCCAAAATCATGTATGAAAGAAAGAAAAAACTTAAAGAAGAACTGACCAGAGCAAAAGAGTTTTAATTCCGACCTGGTAAATGCACTTGTGAGTCACATTAGTCTGCCAAGAAGTTGCTATTCCCAGAAGTGGGTTTTATTGCTACATCCGCTTTGATCAGCATATTCTCCTCCACCTGTAAAATATCATCTGATTTTAATAACACGGGGGGCATTCATTTGCATGGAAAGCAATTTTCACAGACTATAAATTGGCTGGAACATATACGCAGCAGCAGCAGCAACCCGGCCTGCCTCTTGTGTGGATTGTTTTTGTTAAGGATTTATATTTCCCCTCCCCATATCAATGTGGTTTACAAATCCAGCCTTCCCATAGAGCATGACTAATTTAATAGAAATTCCAGTTGAAAGTTTCATTCACAAATATATGGATGGGGTGTGTGTTCGTTGCATTTCAACACAAATTGATAAGGATTTGCACCACACAAACGCCCTGCCCATCTCCTCTACATCCTGACCTCAGATACACCATGGGAGGTGGTGCCTCTGCCCAAATGGTTGGACAGTTGCCCCAGCAACAGCATTATAAAACCAGCTAGCTGAGATGGAGAGCATGATGACAGGAAGGTGTAGCCTAGTTGTCATGGTAACAGAGAGACTCTTCATCTTTTGCCTGGAAGCATGGATTCATCTGGGTGTGCGCTCAGGTAGTGGGGAGAGAAGGGAGAGAAATGTTCATTTGAATATGAAAAATGTCCAATTTTCCTTCTAAATTGCAACCTCACAGAAGAAAAAAACAACAACGTATGGTAGTGTTTGCAAACTTTGGAACCCCAGATTATTTGGACTACAGTTCCCACCATCCCTGGTAGATGGTAGAACTGGTTTCCATCCCTCCCATAGAACCCCATTGGCCCTGCAGAGAGGACAGTTGCCATTTATATCTTCCTGGTCCTGAACAGTCTCCATTCAAATTGACTGTCATAAGGATGATTATGTAACTTTAAGAGTTAGTGTCTGAAGTTGCAACCCTGTGCACAGCTATTTGAAAAGAAGTCCCATTGATCTCAATTAAACTTATATCTGAGCAAACCGACATAGGTATTACTTGTTTTTTCTGTTTATTTCCCTATCTCTTTTCCTTTTGTATTGTGTTTACTAGAGCTGGTGGACTCTACAGCTGCATCTGCACTGCAGAAATGATCAGCTTTGGCACCACTTTAACTGCCATGGCTCCATGCGATGGCATTCTGGGAATGGTAGTTTGTAGTGGCACCAGAGCATCTCACTCTCCAAAATATTTTTACTACAGTGCTTCTCTTAGCCCTGGCTGTTAAGTCAATATAGAAATAAAGCAGGCTCCATAGAAAAGGCTGCAAGATGTGCAGGCATGGTTGCTTTTGGCTGCAAGTATCCTAAATCTGTCAGTTGGTCTCTTTACTCAACCTCAAGCCAACTGTTAGGCCAAATACCAGCAGAGCAGAGGGCATTCCTGGGCTGCTCTCTCTCTCTCTCCCTCTCTCATATATATATATATATATATATATATATATATATACATACATACATATACACATATACATACACACACACAGAGAGAGAGAGAGAGAGAGAGAGAGAGTTGGCCCTCCATTTTCACGGGGATCCATTCCGGACACACACACCGTGAAAATGGAGGCTCGCACGTATTCAAGCCCCATAGACTTGAATAGGGCACGCACCTGTGTGCTCCATTGAAAATAGTGACGGTTGCCCCTCCGCAGATTTTCAAGGGCGTGGATCTGAGATC
Organism: Sceloporus undulatus; assembly: GCF_019175285.1. NCBI lineage: Eukaryota > Metazoa > Chordata > Lepidosauria > Squamata > Phrynosomatidae > Sceloporus > Sceloporus undulatus. The sequence continues at coordinate 35,144,890 of NC_056529.1, read as the reverse complement.
CGTGAGTTAGGAAAGGGTGAATGTATAACGGTTATGTGTGTGTATGATGCTTCAGATTGTGTGTGTGTGTAGTGCTGCAGCTTATATATATGTACATGCATGTGTTGTGTGCCTCCAAATAATTTCTGATTTTCTTGGCAAGATTTGTTCAAAGGAGGTTTATCTTTTGCCTTCTTCTGAGGATGAGAGAATATGACTTGCCCAGATCACCCAGTGAGTTTCTGTGGATGAGCACAAATTTGAAACTGGTCTCTATACTCCAACGACTATGCCATACTGGCCTCTGTGTGTGTGTGTGTGTGTGTGTGTGTGATCTACAGCACCTATTTATTCATTGTACCAGTCACTATAATAATAATGTAATATAATAAAATGTCTAAGCATTTTATCTACTGTATATAACACATTGTAAACACAATATGAAGCAGTTTAAAAATATGCCATGCCTCTGTCATTGTCCATTGTGACAGACTTCTCCCAGGCAAGCCAAACAATCAGAGCACGTGGATGTTGTCAGGCTCTCCTTCCATGAATGCTGTGAAACAGACATTGTACAGGACTCTGGCAGGTGTGACCTTACGTTGGAGCCTCCTGCACTTGCAGGGGTTTAGTCTAGATTACTTTTATTCATGCCATCCACCTCTCCACTCCCATAGTTCCATGATCAGATGTGACCTTCCTCAAAATGCATTATACACACACACACACACACACACACACACAGAAAGAGAGAGAGAGAGAGAGAGATGCTTCCTATACACACACAATGAATGATAAGTCAGAACAAGTAGTGAAAGGGCCATCCATTTATTGATCAACAGACAATAATGTATGATAAACTCAAGGAGAACAAATATGGTTGAAGGCCCATAGGCATTGGAGACAGTGTCATTGCAGGCATGCCAGAATGGGCATGAGATAGAGGAATATGCCCATCCCTGTGGAAAAGAAACTGCCTGGAGGTGTTCAGTTGAATGAAGCTGAGATTACATTCAGAAAGCAAGAAAAGGTGCTGTGTGTGCATGCGTGTAAAATAGCTGGGGGTGGGTAGCCTTCGTACCTGCATACCTGCACTCTCGCCATATATATTTCATTTAGTCATGTATTCAGTGAAGTATTCACTTCTTATCTTGTACCTGGAAACCTCATGGAAGGGTACATGTCCTGGAGAAGTGAGAGAGCATGACAGCAACAGCAGTGGCAACAGTCCCTGCAAGTCCCTGCCAACCATGATGCAGCTCTTCCTCTGCCTCTATGCTGACTGCCTGCTGGGCACCCCCTGCAAACCTGCTGATAATTCTTAAACTCCATAGCCACAGCACCAGAACCCTGTGCTGCAGCTTTGTCAGCAGAATGCAAAAGGAGCACATGTGCCATCTTGGCATGTTCCAATGCTACTTCATCCCTCACATCCCACACCAGATCTAGGAGAAAATTCGCACATTCATACATTTTCCTGAACACCCCCCTCCCACCATGACTTTTGCATTTGCTCTGTCAAGTAGCTCAAACTTCCTTGGAAAACATGTCCAAAAATGTAATGGCCATTGCATCCTGCCACTCCCAGGACCCCTCCAGGCACCCACAATCCACTGAGCCCAAAGGGAAGAAACACTGAGATAACTGCTATGCAGGCTTTGGACATGTGGGCAGAGCCATGAACCTCAGCTCCATCCTGCAACATCTTGCTGGTCCTACGGGGACTGATGGAACCTGGATCCCTGGGTGGGGGGAGATCCTGCCTTTTCCCCATCCACTCTTCCCCTTCCATAGAATCATAGAATCAAACTGAAGGGGAACATATCTCGCATGGCTTCACTTCACCAGGAGTGGAATGGCTGGTTTCCAGTGGTGGCAGAATTCACATTATATGTAGCAGTTCCTCTAAAGGGAGCTTGCATAACATATCTATGATATCAGAAGGGCCTTCCAACACCAATTATCCTGCAGGGAAAAGAAGGAGATATTAGTTATTACTCTCCCTCCCCAATAAGACAAAAAGAGAAATTACCTCCATCCATGATAGTCTCTCACAAATTACCCATGGTATATATCCACCATCAGAGCTGATGTAGTTGGCCAGGGCTGAAACTTCCTTTTAGGGCATGGCCTCTGCTAGTAATGGTTGCAACCAGATCTTGCTGGTTTTCCTGGGGCTGATGGTGCATCCAGGGTGCATGGATCATCTCCACTGATCCACTAACCTTCCCACTAGAAAAGTAGAGGTGAGGTGACCAACACCTTTGCCTAGTTCCTGTAGTCCTTCTTCCGTAGTGGAGACTGCTCCACACCAGAAGTGGAGTTGGAGAAACTGCTCCACATCAAAGGGCTAGTGTGAAAGAGAGAAGCAAAGTAATGGAGAGGAGCATTAGACAAAAGACTCTCCACACTCCCACCCCTCCTGATCCTAAGAGATGCTTCCCTCCTTCTTCCTCAAATATAAGGGGGATGTTAAAAAGGTCTTAGCCTAACTGAGAAGGGGATGACCTAGAGCCATGAAACCTACCTGCTTTTCCACATATTCACCCCAAAATGTAGTGGTTTTGGCACATAATTTCTCTTCTTTAAGCTTCCCCCCAAAAATTCTGATGTCTGCCCACTGAAATACTGCTTTGTTGCTGCAGTAACCTCTGAATCATTTTTTTAAAATTCCTTCCATTCAAACTCTTTTTAAGGAAACACAGTCATATGGAGCAAGATCTGGTGAACAGGGCAGGATGCCTATGCACTCAAACCCCACATTCTTCAAAACATCCATCGTCTTGTCAGCCATGTGAGCAGGTGCATTGTCCTGCAAAAAGACAACACCTTTCTGCAGCTTACCTCACTGTTTTTTCCTTCAATGCATATTCAGCATTAACTGTTTGGCTCTTCTAGAGATAGTTCATCATCAAAATACCTTCCTTATCCCCCCAAAAACTATGGTCATGGCCTTTCCTGCTGACCTTTGAGTCTTGAATTTCTTCGGCCATGAAGAACCCAAGTGCTGCCACTGCAAGGACTGTTGTTTGGTCTCTGGATCATAGTGGTGTAACCATGTTTCATGAACAGTGAGGAGTCATTCCAGAGCATTATAATTAGATCACTCCAAATGCTGCAAAAGCAACTTGGAGGTATCCACTCAATTTCATTTCTGGTCAACATTCAAACATTTTGGTCCCAATTTGGTTGACAGTTTCTACATAGCCAACTCCTCTGCAATACTAAACCCAATGTATTCCTGGGATATCTCAAGTGACTCAGCAATGGTTTTATCTGAGCTTTGCCAAACTGCCAAAATCAGGTCATGAAAACACTCAATAATTTCACGAGTTGAGGCTGTTGAAGACTTTGCTGCATCTTCGGTCTCAAAATATCCATGCTGAAAGTTGGCACACCACTTCCTCACCTCTGAGGATGGCAGCCATTGATCACTTAAGGTTTACATCATACCCTTATGGATTTCCCTTTGAAGTTTTCTTCTTCAGAAACAGAAACTTATTGACAACCTGAAGTTCAGCACTTGAAAATTCTACACTTTTTGTTGACATGGTTCTATCAATGATTTGGGGGAAACATCCGAAATTAGAGCTAAGATCCTGCAAGGAGGCAGTTTACAATACAAAAGGACACCCTCAAGCTACAATTTCATTTTTGAGAAGGGAGTAAGCAATAAGATGATCAGCTATTTCAGATCTGATCCTAACCAACACTGATAGAATGGAAAAAGTGAAACCTTTGGGTGGGAACAACCATGTCCTTTTGGGATTTGTTATGCAGAGGCAACATGAAGACAAATGTAGTCAGATATACACTCCTTCAAGAAAGCCAATTTCAGAAGCTTTAGGGAAAGGTCAGGTGAGATCCCATGGTTAGAAATGCTGAAAAGGTAAGAAGTTCTTTTAAAGGTGAGATCTTGAAGGTACAATTGCAAACAATTCCAATGAGGAAGAAAAGTGTAGGTGGCTAAAGGAACCAGGCAGATGTACAAGGAATTTTCAGAAGAGCTGAGATTTAAAAGAAACATAAGAAATAGAACAAGGTGGAAAACATTAAAGAGGAATACAGATGAACAGCTACTAGTACTAAGGGAAAAGTCAGAAAAGAGAAGCTAATAATGAGCTCAGGGTTCTAGAGAAGTTGAAAACAATGGAAAAGTTTGTTTGTTTGCTTGCTTGCTGTGTTCAGAGCAAGAGGGAGAGTAAATAAATAGTGGGATCACTGCCTAGTGAAGATGGTGAAATGCTAACAAGGGACAGAGAGAAAACCAAACTTCTTAATACCTTATTTGACTCCTTTGTCTTCCAAAAGGAAAACAGTGCTCTGCCTAGTGAAAACAGAACAACTAATGCTGTAAGGGGACTGAAGTCCAGGATAGTTTATTCAAGTGAATTCAAGTGTCCAGGAACAGATATGGTGCTCCAAGGAATACCAGTGGAAATTGCAAGTGTAATCCCAGAGCCATTGTCAATCGTTTTAAAGAATTCTTGGAGAACAGAAAAGGTCCCGGAAGACTCCGGGGGCATCTTTAAAAGGTGCAAAAAAGAGGACCTACACAACTACTCACCAGTAAGTTTGATGTCAATACCAGGAAAGTTTCTACAACAGATAAACAGCCCAGAGACTAGAACAGGAAAAGAGATTCCAGATCAACATTAGGAGGAACTTCCTGACAGTAAGAACACATTCCCTTGGAGAGTGGTGGTGTCTCCCTCCTTGGAAGTCTTTAAAGAGAGGCTGGGGTTTGGCATTCGTGTCTATCTGTTTTATAACAAAAAGAAAATACACAAAGAATGTACAAACCATGTAATAAGTAAGGCTTTACTGAAAATATGGGACAGACTAAGACCAAGGTTATGTAGACAAATTCCCCAAATATGTTCACCACACAAGGCTTTTTTTTGGAAAGGAGAGTATCCCTAGAATAAGATGGATTAGATACAGAGATCTGTTAAAATGTGATAATGGGTGAATTGAGATAAAATCCCAAGAAGAACTGAAATTAGCAGGAATTGAATGTCACTGGTATCTATATAGACAGCTAAAAGAGAGATGGAAGATGGATCAAAAGCTGACAGGAATTAACAAGGAGATTTCAGAATGGGAAGAAATAATAGAAAAGGGAAAAGGAAAAATGATTACCAAGTACTATAAATTGTTGCTTACATGGGATACTGAAGACGAAGTAATAAGAGAGCGTATGGTTCGGTGGGCCCAAAATATAGGTCAAAATCTGGAATATCAAAAGTGGGAAGACACTTGGAAAAGTACAAAATATACGGTTAATCAAGAGCTAAAAGATAATATATATAAAATGACGTATAGATGGTACTTGTCCCCACAAAAAATAGCATTTATGTATAAAAATAACAACCCAGTTGGAAATTGAAAGTAAGGTCGGAACCTACACCACATGTGGGGACTTGTGAGAAAGCAAAACAATACGGTTGGGATTTACAAGGTAATAGTAGTAGAACTAATATCAAATGGTCTTCTCCCCCGAAATCCTACTGTTGGGCATGATAAATGAGGAACTAAAAGAGATATGGGAAATTAATGTTTCATTGTTGTCATGTTGCCAGAATTGTATATGCAAAATTATGGAAGTCCAAACAAATCCCATCTGTAGATCAATGGCTGAATAAGGTAGGGAGGTAGCAGAGTTGGATAAGATGACAGGCTGGATGAAAGACAGGAGTGAAGAACAGATAAAAAAGATGGGATATTTCTACATGATTTGAAGAAAAGATGGAACAATGTGATCTTCTTGTAAATTAATGGGAGCAATATGTGGCTGAGGTTATAAGGTCGAAAGCCGCAAAAAACTAGAGATAATCACCCAAAGCTGTACAAGAAGCAAGCAATCTAATTTTATGAATGACGAAGGTTCCATGTTTGAAGTATAATGAAGGTTTACTAATTGGACAAGATAAGAAAGCCAAGCTAGTAAACGCAGTTATTTTTTGTTTAGTTGTCATGGAATGAAGGATGAGCGTAATGTAAATAGGAATGATTTGCAACTAAAAAATATAAATACAAAAAAAAAGTTAAGTTAACCTTTTTATAGTGAGGGAACATTAATAGAAAGGATAAGATAGCATAATGGAAAAAACAGATAAGAAAAATGTAAGTAGTAGGAAGTATCTTTTTATGTTAAATGTGTTTTATAAAAGTCAGAGAGACAGTATAGTTCGCAAAGGAAGAGACTGAAGAAGACATGGAAGATGAAAGGGAATTAACAAGACAGCATTTGTTATATTGAAGCCATGTGAAATAAGGAAAACTAGAACTGTATATGTTTATGTTTAAAGTGGTCTCGTTACATGTTTATGTGGGTAGGTTTGTAGGTGTACTAATGTTCTATTTCAATGTATGTTGTGAAAAACCTATAAAAATTATAAAAAATAAAAATAAAGAGAGGCTGGATGCCATCTGTCAAGGGGGAGCTTGATTGTGAGTTCCTGCATGGCAGAAAGGGTTGGCGGGATGCCCTTGGGGTTTCTTCCCAATTCTATGATACTATTCAATGAGGGTTATATTAATTATAATTATATATTTTTTTTAACGTACTATAGTTTTAAAGTTGTACACTTTCATTTTTTTCTTTCCATTTCTGTACTTTGCCATTTTATTAGTTTTTATATCAGTCTATACTCTGTTTTAATTTTGGGGTAGTACTTATATTGTACAGTATTCATATGATATTATATGGTATTTTACTTACATTTTATATTTTATTGTATTTTAGGTCCTTTATAATGTCTAGAATTTCTATAGAATTTTATAGTGTGCTCGACTCTCTTTTGTGTTATTTTGAGATGGCCATGGCTAATCAATAAACATTGCATTGCATAACCAATGAACATATGCAACTGCTGTAGATTGTGCAACTGAACTTGAACTGAGGGCCAAACTGATTAAATCTAAACTGTACTATATGACTGCCAAATAAATGCAGCTCTGCATGGTTTAATGATTGCCACAGGTTTTGTACACCTTGCAGCACACCATGGCAGCTGCAATGTTCTCTCAGGACAAGAATGATAGGGCTTGTGAGTAGTCATGGGCTGTGGGGCTTATTTGCACCTGGAGTAGGTACCTATCCCACCAGTGAAAGATCAGTTGGCCCAGTTGGCAATGAGAAAGTCTTCACGAAGATCGATCTATGGCTGCATCCACATGCAGAAATATTTAATTTGATCCTGCTTTAAGGGTCAAGGCTCAAGTCAATGCTATAAAAAAAAAAAGAAACACACACACACACACATTATAGTGTGTTGACAACTACAGGTCCTAGAATGCCATTGCATTGAGCCACGGCACTTATAGGGACTCAACTCGATTATTCTGAAGTGCGGATGCAGCTGATGAGAGGCTTACTTATGTGTAAATATAAGAAAGTGGATGAATTTAAAACTTCTTTAATTGCCTCTTGATCTTTTGAAGGTGATTATAACTTTTGGACTGGGGGTGCCCAGAGTGTTTATGCACCTGATGGATGGAGACTTGATGAGTTTTTGTACAAGAGGGTGCCGGTTTGTTTTGGATGTTTGGGCGGGACAAACCCATTTTTTGACCAGTTGGCACGGTCCCGTCCCGGTTTTGCCCTTGCCCAGGTTTGCCCCGGTTGAACTGGTCGCCGCCACGCCGCCACTGCAACAACCGCGGCTGTTCTGCAGCCGTCGCCAACTGCGGTTGCGGATGCTGCTGCGGCCTTTCGCTGCGCACAACTTTGCCCTGGCCCGGCGCGTTCTTCCCTGGCCCTGTGTGCTCTTGCGCAGCCACACACAGGGCTGAGGCAGGAGCTCCTGCCTCAGGCTGGCTGCCAATGGCTGGACAGCCCGCCCCCTGCTGCAGGAGCCTGTGACTGCTAGCAGGGGCAGGACTGTTCCAGCTCTGCCTCCCCCATTGCCAGCCAGCCTGAGGAGGAGGAGCGTCTCCTCTTTGGTCCCTTGCGCGGGACGATGGCAGAAAGTGCTCTTCCTTTTCTTTCTTCCCCTATTTTTTCCTCTTCTTCTTTTTTCTTCCTCTTTACCCTCCTCTCTCCTCTTCGTTTTCTCCCCTCCTTCTCTTCTTCTCCTCCTCCCCTCCTCTTCTTCTTTTTCTTTCGTCTCTCTTCCTCCTCCTCCTCTTCTTTTTATATTTTTCCCTATTCTTCTTCTTTCTCCTCTTTTTCTTCTTTCTCCTTCCCCGTTCCTTTTTCTCCCCCCCGCCTCCCCCTTCCTCCTCGGCTGCTGCTGCTGCTGCGTGTTGTTTGGTGCCCAACTCCTTTCGACTATGGCAACCCTGCCCTCAGCCCCCCCCTTCCTAGCCCCTCTTTCTAACCCCCTTATTTAACCCCTTCTATCTAACCCTCTATCTATTTACTCCCCTCTCCCTAAGTCCCCCCCTCCTCTTCTTCTCAGGGATCCAGGGCTTCTCAGGCTTGCCCCCATGCGGAAAAAAAAAAGAACACGCACAAATCCCCCTTACAATAAGTTGAGATATACCTGGGGGAAAGAGGGGTGAGGGTTGTGGGGGGGTTGCAGGGGCAAGGAGAAGAGGAAGGGGGGATGCTAAGAAGGCTGGAACACGTAGTTTGCTGGCTCAAGGGCTCCTGTCTACTCGGCTCAAATGCTAAGGATGCCTGGACTTGTGCTGTGTGTGAGTTTTGGAATTGGGGGGGGGGGGGGGGGTGCCAGAAGGGATGTACATTTCGCCATCTGTCTAGGAAAATGCCAAATGTCCCCATTTGAGCATGTCTAGAAACATGCGTTTTGTAAATTTTATTTTAATGCTTTTGTAAATTATTATTTTTTACTTTGTTCACATGTCCCATTTGTCCAGTTTGGAGGTTGACAGTTATGGCAACCCTAAGTGGAGGGCAGCAAAAACCCCCTCGAGCTCTCATACTCTCAAGGATGACCAGTCTCTTTTTTCCTGGGCTCTCCAGGATCTCCATCCCCACCTGGCACTAGATTCTCACCGCTTCCTTGGAACATGGCAGTCAAGTGTGTATATACTAAGCACTTGTTTCAAAGCCCACTTCCCCAGCTTTCTACTGAAGCTAGGATTGTGAAATCTGAGAAGTTCACTCCTAGCACCAGAGGATAGTAGAAGTGGCAGCCAATGCAAGCTGGAGGCCGCTAAATGGCTGCTTACTCCCAGTAGGACAACTGATGTCTGCAATTTGACCCCCCCTTGCATGTCTCTTCCGCCCATTTGGACAAAACTGAGGTTTAAAGAGAAGCGTTTGTCCAATTTCTTTTACCATAAAATACTGGGAGTAGTTACAATGAGGTAACTGTTTTAAGCTTTGGGAATTAATATTCCCAAGTATTTAAAATTAAATAACCTAAAGGAAAATTACATAGTTGACATAGTGGGAGCTGCTCTTGAAGGGGGATACTGAAGCACAAACAGGCCGAATAGACAGGCCAAAATAATGTTGCTTGAGTCACTTTGGAGGTATGCTGTTTAAATGATCATGCGTCCTAAGAGTCCAGAAGCTGCGCCAAGCTGCGCTCCAGTCCTAAGGACTGGAGCACTGCTTTGGTGAACTTCTGGCTCTTAAGATGTGTGTGTCATTTAAACGATACCTCCAAAGTGACCAAAGTGACTTTATTTGGCCTGTCTGTTTGGGCCCAACATTTTGATTTAGCATGGATATTTTTAAGCTTGAGTAAGTATGAAATAGGTCCAGCATTTTTTGTGTTGCTTTAGAGAGACTGTGGGATTGATTTAAAAAGCAGCAACTCATCAGTAAAAGACTGATGGCATAGTGATGATATTAATGTTGACTCCAGAAATAGAATTGTTTGACCAATTAGTTCTATCAAAGGCTCGATGGCAATAGCAAGGAGAACAACAAGGAGGAGCTGGTTAGTTCCTTCCTGTGAAGGGGCATCCGTTGGACAGTGTCCCATTGGGATGCTCTCAAGTTATGGGGTTTAGTTGGTCCTCTCCCTGCTGTCTCTCCAACGGAAGGAGACATTTGGTTATCAAGGAGGCATTTGGCTGAGGCAGATAGAGTTTTAATGGTGGGGTTTAATATCTTTATTTTGTTATGTTTAAATTTATTTTAATGCTTTTTAAAAAAAATTGTACTCTAATGTGTGTATTTTAAATCAAAGTTTTATTTTGTTTTATTTAATGTTTGCACTAAGAGGTGGGTTTTTTAAAAAATGTATTGTGTTTTTAAAATGTTTGCACCACCGTGAATAATGCGCTGGAAGAAAGGTGTGTACAAAATAAATAAATAATAATTAAATATGCGCAGATGGAGGCCTCTGAATGATTAAAGCATTGAAAACTGGTTGCAATAAGTGTATCCACCAATTGCAACTTCCTCCCAAATTTTATAAATGTGGCTATTCAATTCTGTCGAAGGCTTTGAGCACTCTGGGATAAAAGAGCAATGGGTGTTTTAGTAAAGTTAGCATGATGGGCTGGCTATATTTAGCACTTCCTGAACGCTGATAGTATTCTGTCCTGGACTGAAACCAGTTGGGTCGTAATCAGTAATAAAGTTGAGAAGTTGAAGGCTTCATGGCCGGCATCCATAGTTTTTTGTGGGTTTTTCAGGCTATGTGGCCAGTTCTAGAAGAGTTTATTCCTGACGTTTCGCCAGCAGCTATGGCAGGCATCTTCAGAGAATGTTGGCATAGAAGAGCGGGAGCTGCAGATAGATAGATGATAGATAGATAGATACACATTGTAGGGAGAAAATCCATGTTAATCTGTGTATTGTTCTATTGTTGATGGCGGGCCTCAGGTGGGAGGAGATGCAAAGGAGGATTAGTGCTGCTAATTGGCAATCATTATCGGCTGGGAAAGCCATTTGCATTTGAAATCACCCAGGGTCAGGGGCTTTCCCACCAGATAATGATGGACTGTGTAAACACTTCCCAATATTTTAAAAACCATCTTTCCAACGTAAACCAGAAGACAATCATGCTGATATACCAGAATATAAACCAAAAAAGACATACAGATGGTCCTCGGTAGCCCAGATTCTTATCTATGGATTCAAGCACTCACAGCTGAAAATAGATTCCAAAAACAGACCTTGATTTGCCATTTTATATCAGGGACACCATTTCACCATGCCATTGTATTTCTTTGAACTTGAACATCCATTGATTTTGGTACTCATGTGGGTTCTGCGACCAACCCCAGCAGATATCAGGATCGCTATACTTTCAGCTGCCCTTATCTACTATACTTTGCACATAGGGGCAATTAGAAGTATGCACTGGAGTCCTGATGGCGTTAAAATAATAGGCTGGCTTCTACTCACACCCCACGACATTTTGCAGTTGGTGAATCAATAATACATTATACAGTAGCTTTCTTGAACAAATGAGCCTGCCTACACTATATGACTCAGATAGAAATCAATTGGTGTGGATCAGCGTGGAAACAATCAATGCCATGTCAGTCCACACCCTGGCAACAAAATGATGAATTCTGACAGACTGAACAAAATAACTTCCTCCCCCCCCCCCAATCCAAACCTGCTAATGCACCTAATGACATCCATAACAAAAGGAGCCTGTGGCTAAGGGATATCAGAGAACAATTATCTTCCCACAGTGTGCATGTGTGTATCTGCAACTAGATCACTGCCTCATCCTAATGACTCATTCACACTTAGAACACTCAAGGTGCACCTCCTCTATTGTGAGAGGAAAGTTGGTCCTGCTCATATGGTTTAATTAATGCCAAAGTGCTATCACAGTATAAAAGGGTTTTTTGTTGTTGTTGCTAACAGCAAAAATGCTTAGGCACGGTACATACCGTCCCAAAAGGAGGGCTGGAAGCGTCTGTTTTCTTCTGGAGGGACGCCGCAGCAGCCAAACTGCACAGTGTCCCTCCGCAGTAAAAGAACTGGAAAAAACGGGTTCTTTTAAGGTCAACTGGCACATGTCACGAGTGCGCCATTGGTACACCATGACTAAGCAATGCACAGCGACGTCTATACGCTGCGTGTCACTTACGTCATCATGGTGGTGCCTGTGTGATGGCACGATGCCATGGTGCCAGCCTCCTTAATTCTTTTCATAGGGCTCCTCATGGTTTCCAGCCCTTCACCATTGTAGTCTTCCTCTTGGACATAGTGTCTAGATCAAGGGAAGTCATAGTGCCACTCTATTCTGCTCTGGTCAGGCCCCACCTGGAATATTGTGCCCAGTTCTGGGCAAAACAATTCAAAAAGGACGTTGAGAAACTGGAGCCATGTATCCAAAGGAGAGCGACTAAAGTGGCGAAGGGCCTGGAAACCATGAATCCCTATGAGGAAAGACTTAGGGAACTGGGGATGTTTAGCCTGAAGAAAAGAAGGTTAAGAGGTGATATGATAGCTCTGTTTAAATACTTGAAGGGATGTCCTATTGAGGAGGGAGCAAACTTGTTTTCTGCTGCTCCAGAGACTAGGACCCAATGGAACAATGGATGCAAAGTGCAGGAAAAGAGATTCCAGCTCAACGTTAGGAGGAACATCCTGACAGTAAGGGCTGTTCAACAGTGGAATATGTTCCCTTGGAGTGTAGTGGAGTCTCCTTCCTTGGAGGTCTTTAAACAGAGGCTGGGTGGCCATCTGTCAATGGAGATGCTTTGATTGAGAGTTCCTGCATGGCAGAAGTGGGCTGGACTGGATGGTCTTTCTAGTCTCTTCCAACTCTATGATTCTATAGTTCTATGATTATGCCCCGCCCACTTCCGGGTTGGCTCATCATGCCTGCTAAGCCCCGCCCCCTCCCTCCCCAACTGTCTCTGAGGGAGCCATGGCCGAAGAGAGGCGAGAGGTGTTTCTCGGGGCGCGGCAGCGGACTCTCCCCGCTCTCCCTGAAGGTAACCCCCGGACGGAGAGGGCTCCAAGTGCGGGGCCTGGAAGGGAGGGAGGTCCATCCAAAGCCCACTGCGGAAAGAGAGTCCACTTTGAGAGCGTCCCAGCTTCCCTGGCTCAGCGCAAAGGATCTTGGGAGTTGTAGTCTATTGTGGCAGCAGCAGCAGCAGCACTCTCTGAGAGAGAAGGCTGAGTGATGCTGCCTTGGAGCTGTCTCTTTGCACTTGAGGGTCTTCTGTGGTTCCTTCATGGGTCCAGACAACAGGAATGGTCCAGTTTGGGACCACTTGGGACCCTGGCTCAGTGCTAGGGAATCCTGGGAAGTACAGCATAGTCTAAATGCTTTCATGGTTGCTGTTTTCAAAACTTACGTTTAAAGCTTAGCAATATTTACTTCCTCCTCTTCTTCTTTTTTTAACTTTTGTAATCAGTGTTTCAGTTTCATCTTTTTAAGTTGTTGTGAGCCACCATTTGTTAGCATTTGAGGTACAACACAACTGTCCCTCCGCTTTTGCTGAAGTTAGAGGCACCATGAAAGTGAATGGAGTATTCAGTCAGTATCATAACGAATAACCCAAGGGCTATTTCAAAATACTCAAAACATAGTAATACGAGCAATGCACACACACACACACACACACACATAAAATGTTCATATAGTGCACTAGGTACAATATACCACAATACAATATATGTAATACGAATAACCTAAACATGCACAGCTTATATACAGACTATACAAATCTAAATAAAGATATGTACTGAAAGATATACAAATAAACCGGTAAGAATAAAAACGTTAAAACAACCGAACAGTAATGTGTAAGATAGTTACCCTGGGAAGTAAACTAGAATTAAAACAGGAGGTGGAAATAACATTAAACATCCGTCATCCTATGTCAAATCTCTTCATTGCTCTCACAGTTAACACCAATCATTCCCACATATCTAGATCTCAATGGTAATACTTTATGAAGGAACCGAGCTCTGGTTACTTTTGAATCTTGTCCACCCATAAAATATGATATTCTGATGTGAGTATCCCAGAATACTGTTTGTTTAATATAGGGATCAAGGTATTGGTCCCTTTTCTGTTGGTACAGATTACATCTAAACAAAATGTATGCTAGATCATCAATTTCGTGGTCACCACAAATACATGTTCGTTCATTATAAGGGATACCCTTCTCCAGTGCAACTCTGTGGTCAATGTCTGCCAGAAGCTGACCACAGAATCATGCTGGAGGACCCACAAATGCCTATTGAGGTGTTTCCTCTAATAACCTCTAAGTCCTCCAGTGCAACTGTGTTTTCTGGTGGAACTCCCAGGTTCCTCAGCACAACCCTGTGGCTTACTTCTGGCAGAGTTGCGCCGGAGGACCTAGAGATTCCTAGAGAGAACATGTTACTCAAACCCACAAATAAGCAAATCCACAAAAGCCAAAGCCGCCAATAATATTTATTTATTTATTTGTATCCCGCCTCTCCCTCTATTGGATCGAGGCGAGTAACAACAAACAAAAAGAATAAAATCAAACATGACTATCAATCTCCCTCCCACCCTAAAATACCATTAAAAACAATTCCCAATGAAATGGTTAATAAAATAAAACGAGATCAAAGTCCGGTGGGTACCACTAAAGCATATGTAGAGGGCCATCTGTACTGACTTATTCTTTACTGCTGTCCATGCTACTCAGGCGTATGAGTAAGGTGGGGACATAGCTTAGTGGTAGGACTCCCAGAATCCCCCGGCCAGGACAGCACTCAAATGTTCTGCTCAGTGGTTGATGCATGCTTTGCCTGCAGAAGGGCCCAGACACAACCATTGTTATATTTAGTCAGACTTCAGGTACACTCTCCAAGGCAGTGGACTACACTGTCGAACAGCTCTTGCCATCATGACATTCTTCTTAATAAGAGGCCCAAACAGACAGGCCAAAATAAAGCTGCTTCGGGTCAGTTTGGAGGCTTGCTGTTTAAATGACACATGCATCTTAAGAGGCCAGATGCTGCACCAAAGATGCGCTCCAGTCCTTAGCACTGTAGCATGGCTTTGGCACAGCTTCTGGCCTCATTTAAACAGCACACTTCCAAAGTGACCCAAAGCAGCTTTGTTTGGGCCCAATGTTTAGGTGAAATCTCAATTCCTGTAGTTCAGAATCCATTGCCCTATGTCCTAGTCTCTGAAGCAGCAGAAAACTTGCTCCATCCTCAATATGACATCCCTTCAAATATTTAAATCTGGCTGTCATGTCACCTCTTAAACTTCTCTTCTCTAGACTAAACATCCTCAGCTCCCTAAGATGCTCCTCACCATTGCCTGTGGTGACTTGTAGGGCTGTTGGTGGAGAGCTACATGGCTTCCCTCTCCAGACTAGATAGACTGTCCTGTTATAAGTTCTTGTGGGGGATAAGACTATCAATGGCAGTCAGTTATGGTGGCTATGTGTTGTCCCCAAGATCAGAGGTAGTATGCCTTGGAAAGCTAGTTGCTGGAACACAGGCAAGACACGCTGCCCTCCTGGTCTTCACGTGACTTTGCACAGGTATTTGGCTGACCACCATGTCAACAGAATGCTGGAACATTCAGTCCAGTATGATCCAGCAGAGTTTTTATTAATGTTGTGGTGAGCTTCTTGTATTCTTTTACGTGAATTTAAGAGGTATTTAATGGGAACCCATTTTCTCACTGATGTACCTGGGTTACATGTGTATTAATCTGTATTTGTACCTAGTAACAGGTTTAAAGTGTGCAGCTAGTCCTTCTGATTGGATTTGTCTAGCAATGCCGTTTTGTAGTTTTGGTAGTTAATGATATACAAATGTTCAGTCTCCAGCTTGAAAATGTAGCCTTTTTGCTTGGATACAACAAGCACACACAATAGGTCTTGTGGGACCTTGGCCTTTAAGGCTTAAAAGTTAACAGGTTTATGAAGAAATTCATGAGAGTGTATGCAATAACAAATGTATGTGTCTATAATCCTGTACATGCTTATTAGCACTAAGTTCCTTTGCAAGACTTCCTTCTGAGTACGCATAGAATCATAGAGTTGGAAGAGACCACAAGGGCCATCCAGGCAGTGCTACTCAAAATGGTGGGCTGTGAACTCTTTGTTGGTCTCTGCCAGGGTCTCTCCCTGGAGACCAGTTGGCACAAATATGATACTCATCCCTGGTACTTGGGAAGGTAGTTGGTGGCTCCACACATCTAATAGCTTAATAAGCACTGTTTTAAGGTACCAAATTATGTCTTGAATATCATCCAGGGATTGCCAAACTTTACTACATTTCAAGGCCTAAATCATTTGAATCTTTGAAGCAACTGCTGAATGGTAAGCAATTTCAAATAAGAAATTACCGGTATGTAAATGCCATTGATTCAGTGGATCTAATTTATTTGTCCAAGAAGAGGAGCTTCTTCTGGCGACAGCACAGCTCCTCACAGCCCCATGGGCAGCCACTCCAATCTGGCAAAAACTGCTCTTGTTGTGCGGCAGAGGGATTGCAAGGAGGAGGCGCAGGATGAGGATGAGGAGGATTGCTAGGAAGGGGTGGCAGAGGAGGAGGAAGGCAGCTGCAACAGCACTGGATAGGACTTGGCTTTCTAGGAGGAGAAAGGAACCCCCTCAGCCACCTGAGGAAGTGGGGATGGAGCTGGGATCCTGCAGCCATGATTAGTAGGTAATAGTGGCATGGCCCCATGCATTTGCCACCATTGGTGTCAACGGGGGCTTGCCATCTGCTGATACTGAAATTGTCAGATGGCAAACCCACAAATAACGAGGCCACACTGTATTGGAAGCAGGGTCAGATAGGGATAGTATGTGGATGGGAGACTGGCAAAGAATACCAGCTGTTGGTGGCTGTATTTCAGAGGGAGAGTATTCCTTTCCTATGAAATTCATGGGGTTGCCATAAGTTGACAGGTGACCGGAAGGCACATACACACACATGCCCCTTAACAAGAGTTCAGACATTTTGTCTGGTAGCTAGCCAAAGTCTGGTGACTTAGAGCCCGTACAGACAGGCCAAAATAAAACTGCTTCGGGTCACTTTGGAGGTATGCTGTTTCAATGATGCATGCGTTCTAAGAGGCCAGAAGCTACACCAAAGCCACGCTCAAGGCCTAAGGATTGGAACACAGCTTTGGCGTAGCTAATACCCCAGAGGACAGGATCAACATTCAAAATGACCTGAATAGAGTAGAAAGCTGGGCTAAAGCTAATAAAATGAAATTCAATATGGAGAAATGTAAGGTATTTACATTTCTTAGGGCAGAAAAATGAAATGCACAGATATAGGATGGGGGACACCTGGCTGAATGAGATTTATATGCTTGAAAGGGATCTAGGAGTCCAAGTAGACCACAAGTCTAACATGAGTCAACAGTGTGATGTGGCAGCTAAAATGCCTAATGCAGTTTTAGGCTGCATCAATAGAAGTGTAGTCTCTAAATCAAGGGAAGTAATAGTGCTACTCTATTCTGCTTTGGTCAGGCTCCACCTGGAATAATATTGTGTCCAGTTCTGGGCATCACAATTCAAAAAGGACATTGAGAAACTGGAGCCATGTGTCCAAAGAAGGGCGACTAAAATGGTGAAGGGTCTGGAAACCATGAAGCCCTATGAGGAACGCCTTAGGGAGCTGGGGATGTTTAGCCTGGAGAAGAGAAGGTTAAGAGGTGATATGATAGCCCTGTTTAAATATTTGAAGGGATGTCACATTGAGGAGGGAACAAGCTTGTTTTCTGTTGCTCCAGAGAACAGGACCCGCTGAAATGGATGCAAGCTACAGGAAAAGAGATTCTACCTGAAATTTAGGAGGAACGTCCTGGAACACACTCCTTCGGAGTCTCCTTTTTGGAGGCCTTTAAACAGAGGCTGGATGGCCATCTGTCCGGTATGATTTGATTGAGAGTTCCTGCATGGCAGGGGGTTGAACTGGATGGCCCTTGTGGTCTCTTCCAAATCTATGATTCTATGATTCTAATTTGCTCTGCCAGAGTATGTGATATGCAATGGGTTCTCTAGTGTGTTGATTTTTTGCCTTTTTATTACATAAAATGCCTCTCAATGCAGTGTATCAAAGGCAGGTGAAATGGTGCAGCTCTTTATGCACAATTAGAGAAACACTTTTCCTAACAGTAATTAATCTCAGTATTAGGAAATGTATGGGCAAAATGACTCTTAATTGAGATTCAGTCAAATGACTTCTTGACTGGGAAGGGAGAAGAAGAGGTTTGATGTATTAGAAATTCTGTTAATGAATTTACTTCTGTTCTTTCCTGGATTTTTTTCCTCTGAATTTTCCTCTGGATTTGAATACCATAATAACATTTGCAAGCAGAAGGATACAGGGCTGCACTGAATCATGTTAACTGTGTACAATAGCACTTTGGAATTGCGGTTTCATGAAACTTTTCCTACAAAATAAATTTGGGAATACAGTTGCCCCTTCGTTTTCACGGGGATCCATTCCAGATCCCCTCCCTGGCAGAAATGGAAACCCACCGATATTCAAACCCTTTTGGTTTGAATGACTGTGTGCTCCCGCGGGCACCTGTAGGAGCACACCATGGGCACATGCCCCATTTTAAGTCTCTCCGTTTGCCCCTAACGAGTAAGCGAGGGACGCAGATTCAAAGTCTGCACAAACAAAGGGATGACTGTATTCTACATATGCTGGGGTGTGTGAAATGCTTTATATCAAGGATGAACAAAGTGCAGGCTGCATGTGACCTCCAGAGTCCTCCAGGGGTCAAACATATTTTTTTGGCAAAATACATATTTTAAAATATATAGATTTTGCTGCAGCATGCCCACAAATGCATTCTGAAGGTATGGAGGGCATTCCTATGTGGCTCTCTGGCCCCAAGGGGTCAGAAACAATTTTTGCCTCAAACTCCTCCTATAAGTTGACTAGGGGACATGTGATGCATTTCCACCATATTATTCATAACATTTTTTGGAGGGGAGCCGCAAATGCATTAGATAATGGGCTTGAGGTGGAAGAATCCGAATAAAGCATTTCTTCCAATATGCAGTGGGGACAGGCTGCCAAGTAGACTTCACACCCATTGCCTAATGCGTTTGCTGTTCTGCTCTGAGAAACCCTCCCTGGGCACTGGGAACATATCTTGCTGCTCCAGGAAACGCCTTAGAAGGTTCCTCTGGTGTGCAGTAGGAACAGGCTGCTGAGTAGACCTAAACCCCTGCATCAAGCCCAGGGCATGACTTATATTTCTTGGAGGGAACAGCAAATCTTTTCAGCTTAAGGTGGGGCTTGAGGTCTGTCTGCTCAGCAGTCTGTCCCACACATCACAGGATCCTTCTTAAGCTTTTCTTAGAAGCAGCAGGCAAGACCCATCCCCAGTGCATAGACCCAAAAGTTACTAAATTGTAAAAGACTTATATATGTTGACAAAATGACTGTTGGTACTTTAAAAATTTTGTAGCAATAAATGACCGAAATTTATGGTGAGACCTTCATTTCACCCAACTTATTTTTTTATATGCAGAACAAGAATGGAAGGCCCCTTTCTATTTCATTCAAGGAGCAGATCCACAGTTTGGATTGATGAAAGCTTATGCGGTTGGTGACTGTGATAGTGGAGGAGATGAATGGGAAGAGGAACTCAAATTAACTCAGCAAGCAGTGGGAGCAATTAATCAACTGAACCCCAAACCAAAATTCTTTGTGCTGTGTGGGGATCTTGTACATGGCATGCCAGGTAAGATTGTTAGAAGTGTGAAAAGGTAAATCTATTCCTTCTTGGTACAGTGATGGACAGCAGTCATCGTCCTATATAGTGTTACAGGCATCTTTGTGTGGAGTTATGTTTGTGTAATCACAATGTTAATTTTCATTTA
Organism: Sceloporus undulatus; assembly: GCF_019175285.1. Lineage (NCBI taxonomy): Eukaryota > Metazoa > Chordata > Lepidosauria > Squamata > Phrynosomatidae > Sceloporus > Sceloporus undulatus. Next base: position 35,125,213 of record NC_056529.1, on the reverse strand, counting down.
AGAAGGCTAGGGAACCTTTGGCTTTTCAAACGCTTTGGGCTTCAGCTCCCAGAAGCTCTAGCCAAGTGGCCAACAACAAGAAATTGTGGGAGTTGTAGTCTTAATACATTGGAAAGGCCAAAAGTCTCCCATTGATTTAAAATTAATGTTTTATTTATTATTTTATTTTATTTATATCTAGGCTTGCCATATCCCGGTGGGGGGCGGGACTTTCACGCTTTTGGACCGTTGTGCATGGTCCCGCCACGGTTCTGCCTTTGCCCTGGGCGCCCCCCCCCCCGAGTTTTGTGATGGCGCCGCCGCCGCGGCACCTTTAGCTGCTTTTGCGGTGGCGGCCCTCGCTTGCTCCCCCTTGTCCGCCGCCGCCGCTGCCACCAAGCAAGCCCCCAGAGCTCCGCGCCACTGCGCGGGCAAGGAAGGGCAAGCGAGGGCCGCCGCTGACCCGCTGCCGCTGCCGCTGCCGCCGCGCAAGCCTCCACAGCTCCGCGCGAGCGCGCAGGCAAGGAGGCGCAGGCAAGGGCCGCCGCCGCCGCGCAAGCCTCCACAGCTCCGCGCGAGCAAGGAGGGGCAAGCGAGGGCCGCCGCCGATCCGCCGCCGCCGCCGCACAAGCCCCCAGAGCGCGCAGAGCTCATTTGGAGGCTGGAGCTCCGTTCTGGCGGGGGGGGGCTTTTCCAGGTCTCTGCCCCCATTGGCTGCCCAGCTCATAGAGGAGGAGCTCTCCTCTGTTTGCTCCCCGGCCGGCGAGGAACTGAGGTGCTCCAGGCAAGTGGTGATAAGAGAAGGCAAGCGAGGGCAAGGGAGGGCAATATTATTAGCACCCAAAGACCTAACTCTGTGACGTCAGTTTGCAAAGGGCCTTCCATGGTTAGCAATATTATTGTTATTAACACCCAAAGACCTAACTCTGTGACGTCAGTTTGCAAAGGGCCTTCCATGGTTAGCAATATTATTGTTATTAGCACCCAAAGACATAACTCTGTGACGTCAGTTTGCAAAGGGCCTTCCATGGTTAGCAATATTATTGTTATTAGCACCCAAAGACCTAACTTTGTGACGTCAGTTTGCAAAGGGGCCTTCCATGGTTAGCAATATTATTGTTATTAGCACCCAAAGACCTAGCTGTGTGACGTCAGTTTGCAAAGGGACCTTCCATGATTATTGTTGTTATTATTATTATTATTATTCAAAGAGCTAGCTGTGTGAGTCTAGACTAGAGCAGGGCTGCCCAGCAGATGGTCAGGCCTGGTTGTGGCCCAGGGGACTGGTCACCCTGCAAGAGGTGTATTGGGGAGAAATATGTGTGTGCGGATTATGGCTGTGGTGTGTTTGTATAACTTGATGGCTGTGGTGCGTCTATGTTGTTGCATGCTTTCCAGTTGTTCAGGACTCATGTCACACTCTCTCAGCCTCACAGTAATGGGGATTCAAAAATGGTTTTTTTCTTGGCAAGATTTCTCTTTGCCATCTTTCTGTGAGGCTGAGACAGTGTGACATGGTCAAGGTCACCCTCTGGATTTTATAGCTGAGTTTGCATTCAAATCCTGATCTCCAGAGTCATGGTTCAGTGCTCAAACCATACATGACACTGTATGGCAAGAGGCCATGTTAAATAAAGCTATGTTAAATGCCCAAATGTGTGTTGTGCGTGTTTTGGAATGGAGGGGGGGAGGTTTGGCCAGAAAAGAAAGTCCATTTCTGCCATCTGTCTAGGAATAATGCCCAAATGTCCTCCATTTTGATCATGCCTAAGAAACATGCATTTCTATTAACATTTTTTTAAAAAGCAGCAATTTTTTTCGCGTGTCCTCCACTTTTTTTATAAAAAAGTGTCCTCCATTTGAAAATCTTGTCCTACATTTGTCCTACATTTGTCCCGGTTTGGAGGTCCTGACTTATGGCAACCCTATTTATATCCCACTTTGCACTGTCACATGTAGGTATGCAATGTAGTTTAAAAATAAACTAAACTAAAATATATTCCCATTTTTATTACAACAGTATTTGGATGCCAGAGTTGACAACAGTGGATGTAACCTTGGCGCCTGCTTGCCCAGTGTTTATGGATACTTTTTCATTTGTGTAGCCTTAGGATGTGGATAGGATCTTTGGAGAGGTGAGAGCCACCACCTTCCTGGCTAATTAAACAGACCAGAGGAGGACTTGTTTAATGGGTAAGGGAAAAGATTAATGCCTCTTTACAACAAGGTAGGGCCCCAACATGCCTGATGGAGGCTGTAGTAAAACCACTTCTGAAAAAAACCTTTCCCAAATGCTACTATACTAGATAACTATAGGGCAGTCTCCAACTTTCCATTTTTGGGCAAGGTACTAGAATGTGTGGTGGCTTCTCAACATCCAGGGGTTTCTGGATGACACAGATTATCTAGATATATGTCAGTCTGGTTTCAGACTTGGTTATGGAACAGAAACAGCTTTGGTAGCCTTCGCTGAATGAACTACGCACGAAACAGAACAGAAGGATTGTGCTCCTTTCGGTTCTGCTGGACCTCTCAGTGGCTTTTGATAACATTGACCATGATATTGTTCTGAGTCACCTGTCTTGGATGGGGCTTGGAAGTATGGTTCTACAGAGAGGCACTCTCAGAAGGTGGTGCTGGGAGATTCCAACTTGATCCTTTGGGCCATTGATTTATGGAGTCTCAAGATTCAGTCTTGTCCCTTATGTTTTATAAAATGTACATGAAACCCCTGGGAGAAGTCCAGATTTTTTGAGTCAGGTGTCAACAGTATGCTGATGCTACCAAGTTCTATCAGTCCTTCCCACCTTATTCCAAGGAAGCTGTTGCCTGGCAGCTGTGATGGACTGGATGAAGGCCCAAAAAATTGAAGCTTAATCCAGACAAGATAGAGGTGCTCTTGGTCAGTCAAGAGACAAATCTGAATAGGGACTCGTCCTGTGTTAGATGGGGTTACACTCCCTCTGATAATATAGGTTCACAATTTGGGGATACTCCTGGATTCAGCTCTGAGCTGGGCCCAGGTTTTGGCAGGGACTAGGAGTGCTTTTGCTAAGCTAAAGCTATTGCACCCATTTCGGGAGGTTGTATCTGACCACAGTGGTACATGCCTTGGTTACATCCTGTTCTGATTGCTGTAATGTGCTCTATGAGGGGCTCCCTTTGAAAAGTGCTCAAAACTTCATTTGCCGGTCCATTTCTAGTCATAATTCAAAGTGCAGATTTTGACCTGTAAGACCCTATACATCTTGGGTCCAGATTATCTGAAGGAACATATCTCCCATTAGATTGTCTGGAGAGACCCTTCTTGGTGGCTGCTCCCAGACTCTGGAGTTCCTTCCATAGAGAGGCCAGAGTGGCCCCATCCTTGCTCTTCTTTCAGCGGCAGGTAAAAACAATTTTGTGCCATCAGATTTTCAGAAACTGATGAAGACTCAGCTTTTAAATGTTGTGACATTCAGATGTCAAGGTTTGTATATAGTTTTCAATGTAATATTTATGTGATATTTGTAACCTTTTAAATTGTTTAATTGTTAAAGCTTTTGCATTGCTTTTAATTTGTGCTGTTTTAAATTTGTTGGCACAGCTGCCTTCAGTCCCTTTATCTGGAGAAAAATGGGATACAAATAAATAGTAATAAAGTATACTTAATGCACAACGTTTAGTGAAATTCTGTAGAAAATAATGCAATTTTTTACATTTGTTTTTCATCAAAGTACAACATAATTTTTCCCCCAGATTTATTTATTGGGGAACAGAAAGTCAGTCATAGTGGAATGCTGCTAAACAAGAGATCTGATGCCAGTATGAAAAAATGAATTCGCTTGTTGAAAGGAAACAAATAGTTTACTGAATTGGACCATATACAACTGCATATGGCCATCTGTCGGGGATGCTTTGATTTAGATTTCCTGCATGACAGAGGGTAGGACTGGATGGCCCTTGCGGTCTCTTCCAACTCTATGATTCTATGTATTATCTATAATGGGGTATAAATCCACAACTGTCAGGAGTGGCCTGCTACTCAGCTCTAACTAGCATCACCATTGGTAGAAGATTATGGGAGTTGTAGCTGAAACATCTACAGGGCCACAGTTGCCAGTCTCAAGTGGCTGCAGCTTTCTAGGATTTTAGATTAGAGTCTTTGCCAGTATGCTGTATTGCAGTGATGGTGAACCTTTTAGAGGCCGAGTGCCCAAACTGCAACCCAAAACCCACTCATTTATTGCAAAGTGCTGTGTCCCTCTGGCTTTCTGGTAGCAAACTCTGGCAAACTTGGTGCTGGGACGATGGCACATGTGCCCACAGAAAAGGCTCTGAGTGCCACCTCTGGCACACGTGCCATAGGTTCACCATCACTGCTATTGTTTCGACTTGAAAGCACACAGCAACAATTTCTGATCTGGAAAGGCCCAAGATCAGAATATGCATACAAAGTATGGGCTTTACCACTGAGCTGTGCTCCTTCCATATATGGGTTGTTGTTGTTGTTGTTGTTGTTTGGTATCTCTTTTATTCACTATCACCCCAGATCCACTTTTTATTGTTCCCTTGGCAACAAGGAATAGTTAAGCAGCAACATAACAATTTTTTCTCCAAGTCTCCTTATGGCCTTGTATCAGGTTTTCCTGGTTTCTCTTGCTTTCCCTTTCTTTTTCTCAGGCCATTGTTATTCTTCATGTGTCATCTCTGATCACTGTGTCCTAGAAGTGAAGCATCAGCCTCTGGCTGGATATGGCCCACAGGCGTTGTGCATTGGTTCACAGACTGCTTCTGTTATCTCTGATCAGTGATTAGAGGTAATAACTATTGCATGGAATTTTGCTCACGTTTGCAGAACAGGAAGCTTTTGTACAGGAGCTTACATTTTTGATTAGCCATAGATATTTCAATCAATATTTATTGATTAGCCTGTAGGCCATCTCAAAGTACCACAATACAAAATAGAAAAACCAAGATAAAATTCTATATCAAACTCCGTGTAGAACTCTAAATAAGAGTTACATAAGAGAACATGAGAGTAAAATATATAAAAATAAGAATAAAAATATAATAAAAATGTATAGATATAATACATTAGGCAATACAGTTAATGCAACAAAACTAATACATCACTCTGTAAGACTGTCTAAAAGGTTAAGAAGAAAGATATATGAATAAGTAAAAATAATAATAATACAAAAGTCAGTAATACAATAAACAGTCAGACTAAAATTATAATCATACATCAGAATTCTTCATCATCCCTGCAATTTACCCCAATCATCCCCACATATCTAGTTCTCAGGTGTATTGCTTTGCTTAAATACCAAGCTGTAATGAAAGATATTTTTGAATCTTGACCGCTCATAAAGTATGTTGTTCTAATATGGGTATCCCAGTACATTGTTCGTTTGATATATGGACTGAGATACAGGTCTCTTTTCTGCTGATACAGTTTGCACTTAAATAATACGTGAGCTATATCCTCAATTTTGTGATCTACACAAATACAGGTTCGCTCATTATAAGGAATGCCATTAAATTTCCCAAACCTTAGCATGGTATCAAGCTGCTTGAATCTGACTCTGGTAAATACCTCCCTCAGGTGTTTTGGCATTTTTATTTTTAAGTAGTTTGCTAATTGAATGGTCCGTTTATATTAGATTAACCATAGATAGGATTTGAGTTGGGATATGCTTGGTGAGAAAGGCAGCATGGTGTAGTGGTTTGAGTGTTCGACTAACACTAGGAGACCAGGTTTCGAATTTTCACTCAGCTATGGAAACCCATTGGGTGACCTTGGGCAGATCACACTCTCTCAGCCTCAGAGGAAATGCAAATCCTCTCTGAATAAAATCTGCCATGAAAACCCCATGTTAGCCTTAGCACCACCATGAGACAGAAATGCCTTGAAGGCAACACAGCAACAACAGTGCTTGGTGAGAAAATCTGAACTGGTAAAGCTCAAATAAAATGGTTTGGTGTATTCAAAAACTCAGATAAAATGGTTTGGTGTATTCAGTTTAAGTTAAACTTTTGGAAATGAGTTGATTTTGTTGGCTAACCCAAAATCCCTGCCTTTTAAAAAAACAAAAAACAAAAATTGAATTGAATTAATTAATTCGGCATTGAATTAACATTTCAGTAATAGTTCAGTAACTACAAAAAATACTGAATTAATATTTTAGTAAATGTGAGAGTTGGACAATTAAGAAACTGCAGGAGTCCTGTGTCCAGTTCTGGGCACCACAATTCAAAAAGGATGTTGAGAAGCTGGAACATGTCCAGAGGAGGGACACCAAAATGGTGAAGGTTCTGGAAACCATGCCCTTTGAGGGATGACTTAGGGAGCTGGGGATGTTTCGCCTGGAGAAGAGATGGTTAAGAGGTGATAGGATAGCCCTGTTGAAGTATCTAAAGGGGTGTCATATTGAGGATGGAGCAAGCTTGTTTTCTGCTGCTCCAGAAATTGGACCCGGAAATTGGATTTAATTGAGGGCAGTTAACAACAGTAACAAATTGTGAAAGATTGATAAAACATAAGAAGAAGATCTTTCAGGTTTCCTTGTTTAGAGTTAGCATGGACAATGGATATGTTGGATACCATGAAATTTTGTAAGTTGGTGACTGATACGGAGGGTCATTCTCCTCAAGAATTTGGCTGTCATATTAGAAGTATTGTGTGGGAGGACATTCTCTTGGTCTTCTGTTTAATTATCTTAGATTGGTTGACTCATCTTCTCTGTTGCTGGAATCTGTTGACAAGTGGCCACCTGGGACGATGGATGAAATTTAAACTGATAATAGTGTAAACAGAAAATAATCAAATTGTATGGTTAAATGTTCTCCTTCAGTTTTGTGTGGGTCTTACTCAAAGTTCAGCACAAGTTTTGTTCTTTCTTCTTATTTTTTATTGATGACACGGGGAGAGCTCCAGCTAAACGGAAGGAGGCAAAACTGGCGAGAGTAGCGAAAAAGAATGTCCAGCCAATTTTTGGCATTTCAAACGTTGTGAGGAATGTCTGTGTTAGACTACTCATAGATACATTGGGTAGGGGGTAGAAGGTAGAAGGTAACTAAAATATATATTGGCAAATAATAATCAAGGTTATTAGAGGCTACATCTGCGGTCACCCATTGTTTCCTTTTATATCCTTTACAACAGGGATGAGCAACTTTGGAAGATTAGGGGGCAGGCTGCACCTGCTCTCCCATGTCCAAAATTGCCCCTAAATACAGTGCACCCATTCCATATGCAGGCACACCATATGCAACATCCTGTTTATATGGAAGTCACGTTGCCATTAAATGAATGGCATGCGCGCCTGCTGAGCACACCCACTGCATTGCTGTAAGCACGAGCCCCATTATATTGAACGGATCCCCTGCATAAGACAAGGCTCCACTGTAACTCTATGGGATAAAGGGCAGTGCTTTTTGAGGAGGTCCTGGGCCTCTAGTGGACATTTTGGGTCATTTTTAGGCACTGGGGGGATTTCACAAAATTTTATTTTGACTCTTAGGAGTTTAGGATGGCATGACTATGGAAAGGCCCTCTTTTCTCCTATAGATCGTTTTGGGGCATTTTGGAAATTTGGAGGTGGGTGGGAAATCTCTTGGGGCCATACTTTACCCACCTTTGCTTTAGAACAACAAACACATGTGCATTCATATGTTGCCACATTTTTGGTCTGCCATTGATAAGATACAGCAAGAACAGCTTTGAAGAAAACTTGAAGAGCTGCAAATAGACCAAGTTCTGTTTCATTACACACAAGTTCAGAGTATGGCAACATTCATTTAAAGTTAGGATATGAGGCCTTGGGGAAATTTCTAATTGTTAACCAGACTACAGATAGTAGCCACAGATGACTACAGAGTACAGATGGCTGCCAAGGTCTTCTGACTATGTGCAGTCCAAAGATCCAACAGTACAAACAACAAGATTGCAGTATTGAATACAGGAAAAAAGGATAACTAAAAATAAACCAACATAGAATGTAGGTGAAAAAATACAAAGGTAAATATACATCAAATAATGTTAGGAGAAATATAATTACACATTTGTTAGACTCTCCCCATATTGACACAGTATAATTGAATTGCTCTTATAATATGTTACCGTAGCCTGGCCAATGTTTGATACTTCACTCTCTCTGGACTTAAGGACCATTGACAGGAACTTAGTGACTGATAAAGATACATTCGGACATATATCCTCTAACAAATGTTTTACATAAAACTCTTTCAAGCAGCCCTGCATGCAGCTCAGTAGGGGATCGATCAGTCATTTACGGCTCTGACTGTAAAAGTACAAGATAAGAGAATATGTGACATTGCTTCGGCCGCAGGAGACCCACAAGGCCAGAGTTTTGCCAGAGAGTAGTTCTGAGTTCTGGCTTTAGTAACAGTTATCAGTCTTGGCTGAAAGTTCTTTAGACATCCATTCTAGATTCTTTGGACACCACCTATTTTTCTGTAATTGGAACTGTTTGAAATTGTTCCTTCGAAATCTCACTTTTAAGAAACTCACATCCAAACATGAAATATCTTCTCTTTTAATATTCCTGACATGGGATCACACCTAGTATTTCCCTCCATTTACTGAAATCAGCTGTCTTAAAGTCTAGAATACCTGTCTGACTACACTTGGCTTCCTCTTTCTTCTCCAGGAGAACATGGCCATTCCCACCTCAAGATTCTGATTTAAAATAGCTGATCTCCTTGTTGCCTCTCCTACCTTCTGAACAATGAAATTGTCTGCAAGGCAAGTGAGGAATTAGTAGGACTTTATATTCTTTGCAGAGTTTGACTTCCAACAAATATCAGGATAGTCAAAATCTCCCATTACTACTACCTCTCCCCTTTTTGAACGCTTCGTTATCTGTTCCAGGAAGGCATCATCCAGATCCTCAGTTCTGGCTTAAGGATCTGTAGATTCCCACAGTGGCATCCCTGTTGTTTCTATTCCTCTTAATTTTTACTCAGATGCTCTCAAACTGGCTCCCAGGATTTATGTCATAGACCTCTCCACAGAGGTCTGTTTGATCTCTTTCTCTGAAATAGGTTATACCCCTCTATTACTGTTAGGGAAACATTCCCAACATGTTCATTTGAAAGGAGTGTCCTTAAGTGACGACATGAGAACCTGAAATGTCCATAGGCAATACGCACTTTATTTTGGCCAAGACGACAGCACACCAGCAGATGGTGATAAAATTGCTGCTGCCCCCAATAGCCATTTCCAAAAGTTTTTATAGTAAAACACAGTTCATTGTTTACATAGCATTAGCTTAATTGGTTATTTAGTACACACATGATTATACAACAGGCAGTTAATTGGCTATTGTCTAAACATCAAGTGATTGGTTGCGTTCATTGTCCATGCAGTGTTCACACACTTTCTTATTGGCATTACATTTGCTTGGAGTCTGGAATGCAAAGAGATACTTGCTAGGATGATCCTGTTCCCTTCAAGGCCACAGCAGAGCCAGAGCATTGTATTCAGAGCTCTCTAAAGAAAGGAGGGGTGAGGGGGTGAGTGTGTACTATGGTCACACACAGTAAAAAAGGTAGGGGCCATCATAGCCCATACACTTTTACTCTGAAGCTCATTCTATGAGTCTACTGTATTTATTTATTTAGGTATTTATATCCCGCCCTTCAGCCCTAATGGCTCTCAGGGCGGCTTACAATTATTTTTAATCAGACAGTTCCCTGCCCTCAGGCTTACAATCTAAAAGACATGAAGCAAAAGGAGAAGGGAATGATGGAAGGAAAGGGGATGAGGTCCAGTGGTTCTTCTCTCCCTCTAAGGCCTGGACCAAGGCAGATGGATTGGAGGGAGGGCTCTTCCTTCTTCCAGGCTGGCCCTGATGGAGCTGGACCTGCCTGGTGAACTTCCTCTCAGGCCGGCAGATGGCAGTTGTAACCACTGATTCTTTTGCAAAGCCATGTACAGAAGCAAAAAGCAAGAAAGCTTAAGTTCAGCCATATTTATGTCCCTCTCATTACTACGTTCCAATCATGCGGCTCATCCCACCAGATTTCAGTGATGGCTATTACACTGTGTTTGCTTTGATGTATGAATAGTTTGTGTTCATCTTGTTTATTTCCTATGTTGTGTGCATTAGTGTAGAGCAGGGGTAGGCAACCTGTGGCCCGTGGGCCGGATGCAGCCCGGCAAGGCCTTGGGACCGGCCCCAGCCCGGTCCTGCCGCCGATTGCCGCCAGAGCCTTTGGCCTCTCGCGTGAGGGCGTGGGGCCTTTGGCCTATCAGGAGGAGGCGGGCAATGGGGGGCAAGAGGCGGGCAAGGGGGGCAAGTGTCTATAGAAGCCTCCGAAACATGCATTTATATTAACATTTTTTTTTAAATCAGCAAATTTGTTAGCGTGTCCTCCATTTGAAATTTTTGTCCTACATTTGTCCCGGTTTATTTATTTATTTATTGACTTCGGCCCCCCAGTTGTCTGAGGGACAGCAACCCGGCCCCCAGCTCAAAAAGGTTGCCTACCCCTGGTGTAGAGATATATGTATGCTATGAAAGACACCGTGTACTAGAAAACCTACAGAGCCAGTTCCAGTCAGAGTAGATGAAGTCAGGAAAACACGCAACCCATGAACCTCATGTTTCTTTCCACATTTCCTAGGCTACTTCCACTATCCAGAAGAACTCTATATTGATGCACAAATTAGCAAGGAACAATCTCATTAATAACCTTTCTGAATCACTTTGCAAGTGTTTTATGGCTTAAGAGAAGGGTAAAAATCCTTTGAATCACAGCAAACAATCGCAACCACCACCTAATTATGGAATGGAGAGAACATCACTTAAGTTCATTTTTGACCAGACTTTGTTTGAATGTTGAATGTGGGAGGAGGAGGCACATTACTGCTATGTGACTGCTGTGGCTTGTGTTAGGCACTGCCAGAATTCTTGGATTATAGCGGCTCCCCAAAGATGCTGGATAATGAAGAACCTGCTTACTGAGCTGATTGATATTTTCTGTCTGAAGCAGTCTTTTGCTAAGATTTTTTGAAACAAAATCTAGCAAATTTTACCACTCATAAGGCAAACAAAGGTAGAATCATAGTGTTGGAAGAGACCTCAAGGGCTATCAGGTCCAACTCCCTACCATGCAGAAACACACAATCAAAGCACCTCCAACGGATGGCCATCCAGCCTCTGTTTAAAAACCTCCATAATGTTATACACTGGTACCCCGGGATACGAATGCGCCGCGTTACGAAATTTCCGGGTTATGAAAAAAATCCATTAAAAATAATTGTTCCGGGTTACGAAGGTTATTTCGGGTTACGAAAAATTGTTTGGTGCTTTTCGGCGCTTTTTCGCACCAAATCGCGGCTTTCGCTATTAGCGCCTATGGGGCTTCGGCTTGCGAATGCTTTTCGGGTTACGAATGGCACCGCGGAACGAATTAAATTCGTAACCCGGGGGAGCCCTGTATTACCATTCTTCAGCTTTTTTATTTCCATCTTTATAGTGAAGAAAATAGGATTTTATTAATGATTGCCACATTCTGTTAACAAGGCCGACCATAGAAAATACACATTCGCTGCCTTTGGTTGCCACTGAGCCTTTCATTTGTCGGCATCTTCCACACACAGATCTGCCAAGAGACGTTGAAGTCCTTAATTTCCTGTCTGTAATGAGTATGATATGGCTGAGTGGACATGACACAAATTGATATTTTTAAGACATAAAACTAGTTATCTACTTAAAGTAACAGAAGGCAGATAGGAAGAATTATGCCAAACCTGTCAAATTTAAACAAAGCTGCCCAGCCCTACAAGTCCTCACAATGGAGAACATGAATGATTATTATCAAACATGGCATCTTATTATTTCATTCCCAGGTGTAATGTTGCACTCTTAATCAGAAGCTGCACTGAAAGGAGGAAAGTGACAGGCATTTCTCAGCTAACCAGAAGGACTTAATTTCCCCCTTTCATTATAAATGCCCAGCTGGACTGCAAACTTTCTTTTACTTTATCACATCACAGAGCTGATTCACATGTTGTTGGTTCTAATTTCATATTATCACAATATGTTCCGGACCCACCCCGCCACATAAGGGAAATTCCGCGGATGCTCAAGCCCTATTTAAAACACTGGGCTCGTACACATGGCGCATGCGCCATTGCCTTTTATGACAAGAAGCCTTCAGTGTAAGCTGAAAGCTGTGTAAAGTGTGCACATGTATGACGTGGGCGCACGGTACTAGCAATTGTGCCTGATCTCTTTCAAATATATAGTGCGTATTATATTGTAATTTGGATTATATTTTGACTTTGCTGGTTGATATTCCTTACCCATTGGATAGTCTTGGTTTTACAGTTCTTGGGAACTATAGCACTAAAAGCCATTCTGAAAAAAGCACATTCTTCTTCTTCAAAAAAAAATTCCAGTGGTGGTTTGGGCAAAACTATTTCATAAAATGGAAAATGAAATGAAAGCTGCACTCGGAGCACTTAGGAAAAATAAATTAGCAGGAATGAATGACACACTCAAAGTGCTGCTTCAAGCTACAGAGTTAGAATTTGCTCTAGTTCTAACTAAAATTTGTCAACACGTATGGGAAATAAAACAATGTCCCACAGATTGGAAATGTTCAATATATATTCTAACCCCCAAGAAAGGGGACAATAGGAATTGTAGTAGCCATATCAACATTGCATTAATCTCCCATGCAAGCAAGGTGCTGCTCCAAATTCTACAACAAAGGCTTTTTGCCATGTATGGAGTGAAAAATGTCCTGGGTTCAGGAAAGGAAGAGTAACTAGGGACCATATTGCAAACATACATGCATCGAATGGAGTGCACCGAAGAATTTCAGAAGAAAATCAGCCTGTGCTTTATAGATTATAGCAAAGCCTTTGATTGTATAGATCATAAAAAACTATGGATTGCTCTAATTAAATGGGTTTGCCACAACATTTGATTGTCTTGATGTACCTGTTTTTCTTCTGAGAAGGCAGGGCAGGAAAGGGCCAAACACTTGTTCCTCAAGGCTCCTCCGTCTCTTGGCTTTCTCCTGAGAGAAGTCCAGGCAGAGGAGAATAAGGACAGACAAGGCTCTTCTGCCACTCAGCTTTCTCCTCAGGAGAGGGCTGAGCAGAGGAGGAGGAGGAGGATTGAATTAATATTAATTAATTGTTATTAATATTAATTACTATTATTAATTAATTAATTTTAAATTAAAACCTATCTGTGGCCCGAAGAGATTTATCTGTTTTAATTTCGGCCCCTACCTACTGCCAAGTTGTGCAGGTCTGCCTTAAGGGCACCATAAGTTGGAAATGACTTGAAGGCAAACAACAGCAACAACAATAGTTGTATTTCAGTGGTGTTTACTTCCCTGGAAAATCCTTGAGGGAGAAATATTCAACAACCTTGCCGTAACTTATTTTTCTTTGCTTTTTAAGAGTAGCCATTGAAGTAGGCCAAAGTCAATACAAAGACAAAACAGCATGGCTAGCAACATCTGGTCTCTACACAACAACAACTTCAAGGAGAGAAAGGACACTGCAGATTTCTATGTTTATGGTAAAAGAATGGCATGGTGGTACAGTTTTAACATAAAATCTAGCACCACGTCTGTGTTATATAGTAGTAGAAGCAGGGATTGGCTACCTACTGTCCCTGATACAATTTAGACTGCGCCTCCCATCAGAGCTAACCTGTATGGTGTGTATCATGGATGTGGGAGTTGTAGTCCAAACCATATAGAGGGCACCAGTATGGCAACCACTGGGTTAGCGTGTTCTGCAACTCCTCATTCAGATCCATCGTAGAAGAAACGTGGACTTCTTACTAACTGATATCATCACTGACCTTACAAAAACAGTGGGGGGAACAGAATCTGCGCTGTCACTCTCAACCAACTGACAGGCATTTTGTGACTGTTAAATGAGTAGAAAAAGGGAATATTGAGCTCCATGGCTTAAAGGTGGGAAATAGGGAAAATGTAGGAAAATATATCATGCTATTTCATAGCTCTGAGAAACACATTTACCGTAGTTCTTTATGTGATCAACTCTTATTTTACCCTCATAGCTACCCTAAGAGGTAGATCAGACCAAAAACTGTGATTGATCCAAGCTTACATGGCCAGCAGCCATAGTTTTTGCTGGCGAAACGTCAGGAAGAAACTCTTCTAGAACATGGCCATATAGGCCAAAAAAACCACAAAAACTTACCTGGCGAGTTTGTGAATGATGGGTAATTCCCAGCACAGGTGTCATAGTCCTACTTCTTTACTCTTTTGTACTCTACCTTGGTTATTGGTTTGATTCTTTGATTTATGAGCTGCCTTTCTCCCAAAAATGAGAGTCGGAATAGCCAAACCAATATGTATCTTTAGTGCTTCTTTATCTGGAAATTAACCTGCTTGGTTGGAACATCTGGAAAGGATCATATGACCCAACCCAGCACCAACCCCATCACCTTCAATAAATAGGAACTGGTTTCTTAGATCTACATGGTGTCCAAAGGAGGGCGACTAAAATGGTGAAGGGTCTGGAAACCGTGCCCTATGAGGAATGATTTAGGGAGCTGGGGATGTTTAGCCTGGAGAAGAGAAGGTTAAGAGGTGATATAACAGCCCTGTTTAAATACTTGAAGGGATGTCATATTGAGGAGGGAACACACTTGTTTTCTGCTACTCCAGAGAACAGGACTTGGAACAGTGGATGCAAACTCCAGGAATAGAGATTCCAGCTCAACATAGGGAGGAACTTCCTGACAATAAGGGCTGTTTGACAATTGAACACACTCCTTCCTCAGAGTGTAGTGGCAGTCTCCTTCCTTGAAGGTCTTTAAACAGAGGCTGGATGGCCATCTGTCGGGGATGCTTTAATTGAGAGTTCCTGCATGGCAGAATGGGGTTGGACTGGATGGCCCTTGAGGTCTCTTTCAACGATGATTCTATGGTCCAAATCAGAGATGATTTCAACTCACCCCCACCCAGTTGGAACTCACACCATTGCTCCTAACCAGAGTTTCAGACATCTTCAGGCTAATGTGTGCCAAATTGGCTAATTGGGTTCAATTTCCAATTCATCCTAGTGGGGCCATATGACATCTCTAGGAACTAATCCACCATCCCAGACCAATAGGTCTGGTTTTGGACTACCTGGACCCACATGGGCCAATCCGAAGAGAGCCTGCAGAGTTATATATTCCAGAGAAAGAAGCAGCCATTTTTGCGCGCCCAGACATGTTCTGCGAAGAAAACATGAAGACGGCAAGCATTCCTGAGAAACTTGCAAGTTTTTCCATTGCCAGGGAAACAAAACCCAAAAGCCGGCCAAATCATAATGGTCCTGTGGACATAGGGTTGCCATAAGTCAGGACCTCCAAACCGGGACAAATGTAGGACACATTTTTCAAATGTAGGACACATTTTTTAAAAATGAAGGACGCGCAAAAAAAAATTGATGATTTATTTAAAAAATGTTAACATAAATGCTTGTTTCTTAGGCATGATCAAAATGGAGGACATTTGGGCATTATTTCTAGACAGATGGCAGAAATGGACTTCCCTTTCTGGCAAAACACCCCCAACCTCCATTCCAAAACACACACAACAGCACATTTGGGCATTTCACATGGCTTTACTGAACATGGTCTCTTGCATCAGAGGCTTATTCCATAACCAAACCCCTTGGGTTTAACACTTAGCATGGTTTAACATGGCTATGCATATTGAACATGTCAAGGTGGTTTCACCGTTCTTGCACCAAGTGTACTTCTCAGACTTTGGTTTTTCTTCACTGCGCATGAGTTTGTAAAAATCACAGCAATTTACATTGGCCTTGCCTCAGAACCAAAAACACACGGAAAAGGCACTTTGGAAAGTCACACTCTCGGCTTCTGGAACAATGCGTGCATGCCTCTCAAGCTGACTCATATCATCATCATCATCATCATCACCACACTATTACTGTCAAAACAAGGGAGACTTGTTAGCATTAAAAGCACCCCCCCCCCAAAAAAAACCAACCTTGCGCCCCTGGGCCACCCACTCACCACCTCCTTCCCCTCCTCCTTTTCTTCCCCCTCCCCCTCCTCCTTCTCCCCCTTCCTCCATTCGCCTGGGGCAGACAGGGCGGAGGAGGAGGATGGTGCGGTCGCGTGCAAGGCGGGGAGGGTGGCACGCGGTTGCGTGCAGGAGGCAAACCGCCTCCACCTTCGCCTGCTTCATTCGGCCGCGCAGCCTGGGGAAGAGGGGGCAGAGGAGGTGAGTGGCGTGGCCGTGCGGGGAGGCAAAGGCAGATGGAGTCAGCACCTCCTGTGCGCAGGCGCGCGGGAGGAGGAGGCGGGGGAAGGTGGCGCGGCCGCGCGGAGAGGCAAAGGCAGACAGAGGCAGCGCCTCTTGCACGCGGGTGCACCACCCTCCCCGCGCGCCCGCGCCACCTTCCTTGCCTCCGCCGCCCCCTCTTCTCCTCCCCGCATGCCTTTGCCTCCTCCACGCAGGCGGGCGCGCGGCCTGGGGCGAGGGGGTGGAGGAGGAGGGTGGCGCGGGCGTGCGGGGAGGCACCGCCTCCAGCTTCACCTCCTCCACCCCAGGCAGGCTTCGCTGCCCTCCACTTCCTCCCCGCCTCCCCGAGGAGGAGGAGGAGGGCAGCGAGGCCCTGCAGGCCACAGCAACCGAGCTGCAACCAGGGGGTCCCGGTTTTTGGCGGCACCCGTGACGGGAGGGGCCCGAGGCCCCAAAAATCAGGAAATTCCCGGTTGCAACCGGGATATGGCAACCCTATGTGGACATTTATTTCTATTCCTGTTGCAACATTTCAATGTTCAACCTAAAATTGCTATATAAAGACTCTGAAAATGCCCATCCAGCAGCCTGGAATGTGGATTCCATTGGCCAATACTCGTATATCAGGTGTGACTGCAGTTGTAATTTAAAATATGTTTTCTAGAAGGAAGAGAAGATGAAAGTTTCCAACCCTATACAAAGCACAGAGGCATCTTTTTAAAAAGTCATAGAGTTGGAAGAGCTTTGAGAAGCTGATGCTTTTGCACATTTGCCGAGTGTTCTTTACCAGGTTCTGTAAAGTCAGGCAAATCAAGTGATAGTAATGTTTTAAAACGACAGATTAACTACATTTACAGCCCTCATTGCAGGAAGCAATAGGCCACCAACTTAAAATCATTGAGGAATAAAATACACATAATGTTTCCTTAGCTTTTTACATTTGTTGTATTGAAGCATTCATGATCATTGTGTTTTTGTTCCAGTTTTATAATCCAGAGTTCTTTGTGTAATGAGAATGACGGGTCTTAAAAGGGAATCGGAGCCAGTGAAGCTCCTAAAAAATAATAGTATCTGGTGTTTCTGATTTTTCTAGGGACACCATGGCGGGAGGCACAGATACATGACCTGAAAAATGTTCTGAAAGATGTCAACCCTGAAATCCCTCTGGTTTTTGTCAGTGGCAATCATGACCTGGGTAATACACCAACCCCAGAAACTATTCAGAGTTATTGCAAGCAGTGGGGTGATGATTACTTCAGCTTTTGGATTGGAGGCGTCTTCTTCCTGGTGCTGAATTCTCAGCTTTATTTTGATGGTTCAAAATGCCCAGAACTGAAGCATGCTCAAGATGTGTGGCTTAGCCAGCAGCTCGCCATTGCTGAAGAAAGAAAGTGCAAGCATGCCATTGTTTTTCAGCACATCCCCCTGTTTCTAAGAGAACCATCAGAAGATCACAACTACTTCAACCTGGAGTTGTCCATTCGGCATGAGCTCTTGGAAAAATTCCACAAAGCAGGTACTGTGTTTTCCAGATCTTGGATGTAATGAGTTACAAATTGCTTTATAATCTGTAACACACACACACACACACACACACAGAGAGAGAGAGAGAGAGAGAGGGAGAGAGTGCTGTGTAAATTAATAATAATAATAATAATAATAATAATGAATAAGGATCACAAGAAATGCAATGTACTTCTCCGCAAAATGGCAGTGAGGGACGTCTTAACTCCCACAAACCCCAGCCTCCATGACCACTGCTGAAGGATTGTGGGAGTTGCAGTGCAACTAAGGCCTTCCCATGTGAAGTCGAAGGCTTTCATGGCCGGCATCCATAGTTTTTTGTGGGTTTTTCGGGCTATGTGGCCATGTTCGAGAAGAGTCTGAGGCCTTCCTGTTCGGACAGGCATTTGAAAACAGAAGGTTTTTAAAGAACAACCTAAAAAGGAGGGCGGGGGGTTAAGGGCTGTTACGCTGTTTTAAAGTGTATGGTTTATAAGTGTTTATATATATATATATGTATGTATGTGTGTATATGTGTATTGTATTTCTAATTTTTTTCACATAGTGTCTTTCTTTTAAAAAATGGATCTGTTTTAATATCATAGTGGTTTAATTAATTCCCTCTTGACTGTCAGTATTGTCACATTTTAATTGCAACGTGCTTTTAGACCTTGGAGGTCTTTAAGCAGAGGCTGGATGGCTATATGTTGGGGATGCTTTGACTGAGAGTTCCTGCATGGCAGAAGGGGGTTGGACTGGACGGCCCTTGTGTTCTCTTCTAACGCTATGATTCTACCCAGGACAGAGCGACCATCTCCCATTTCCATGCTTCTCTCTGCCCTGCATAATTGTACATACTGAGGTGCATTTTCTCTCCAAACCTGCTTGAGCACCATGGGTTCCCTTCTGTTATTGGCAACACATCTCCCATCGACACACAAATGCTCAGTTCTTTACCCCAACAGGGCAGTGTTTCATTCCTGCAGCAAGTGTTTCTTTCCTGCAACGTAACAGCCAGACAGGTCCTTATGCCTCCTCTCTGAAGTGGTCCCCGCAAGGCCAATCCCCTTTTGGTGTTGCTCGGTTTGGCAGCAACCTTGGCACCAACAGACCTGTCCCCTCAGGAGTCCCACTTATATTCTCCAGCCAAAGGAGTTAATCCAATCCAACTGGGAGACCTGCTGGAGACTACTGGCCAGGCTTCAGTCCCCAAGAGTCAACTCATTCTGTTTTGAAATAGTCCCAGAGTGAAGAAAGAGGTGGCAGATGGAATATGCAATAGCTGGCAAGCTCCCTCTCTTTCACTCCCAGAGGGCAGAGTGACCAGACATGCTCCTTTTCCAGAACATGTCCTACATTTCAACCTTCTGTCTAGGAAGAATGTCAAAATGTCCTCCATTTTGAGCATAACTAGGAAGTATGAAATTACTTTTATATTAGTGTTTTTAGGTTTTATTTTCTAATGTAATACATTTCCTTGAGTGTCCTACATTTTGTGGTGCCTTGTCCTCCTTTGCCACTGTGACGTCTGGTCACCCTGCTTTTGGGTCCTCTGCAGGGGTGCTGTTTAAAGATACAGTACTACAGTGGACCCTTGTTATACGCTGGGGTTTGGTTCCAAGATCCCCCGTGTATAACAAAATCTGTGGATGCTCAAGTCCCATTAAATATAATGACATAGCAAAATGGTATCCCTTATAAAAAATGGAAAATCAAGGTAAATTTATACTTTTTGGGAACATTTTCAAACCATGTATGCTTGAATCCATGTATAAAAAATCCATGTATAAGAAGGGCCGACTGTATATATATGCATGTTAGTTGTTCAGTAAATTAATCTGCCAAAGAGGAGAACACATAAAGGGGGGAAATGTTTTCTTCATTTTTAAATGCTATCCATCATAGAGGAAGGACTCTCTTAAGATGACACTTCCACTCTGCAGCTCTTAATACTTGTGCAAAATTATACCATTTATAGACAATAAAAGGTACAATAATTATTCAGTTAATCAATTTATGAATCAACAAAATGTTCTAGCCCTAAGATATAGCATGCATATATCTGTATCTCATATTTGTGTGAATAAGGTGAATAGATAATTGAAAAACAATGCTCTTTCTCTTCTGTCAGATATTCTGATTAATGAACCCTTCCCTCCCTGCAAAAAGAAGAATAGCAGGACAGCGAGGCAGTTCACTGTACAACAACGTAACTCAGGATGCTATGAAATAATTCTAGTTTCAAAAAACAAGAGCTTCCCACAGTTTAGTTTCCTTAGTAACAGAGCTACTGTAGTCTGTTTTCTCCCTCCTCCCAGCTGTTTCCATTTCAAAAATTATTTCATTGGCAACTGTTATGTGTCTCTGGGTTGTTTTCAATAGAGTACAAAAGCCATTGTCATGGTAGGACAGTTGCAGGGACAGGTAGCAATGTGGTATTTCTTTTCCTTATACTTGACCACGAATAATCAATTTGAACACATTGTTGGTTATGAAACCGAAGGAATAACCCACAGAGAATATAGAATCAAATAGCATTTTCCACAGCGTGCATGTATGCATGTGCACATGATGTGTATAATGCCTTTTTGAAGTTTAAGAAGGTTAACCTTCTATTTTCTGACTCCAAGCTGGAGAAAATTAGACCAGCTTTTTACAAAATGAAGTGGTGTTCTTTTTCCCCGTCTTACAATCTGGTTTCCCCTTCTCCCCTTTTGCATAAAGTAATATATGGAAAGTAAAATGCATGAGAGTTTAGAATTATGGACAGAAAGTGGATCTGATCTGATACAACAATAATTTTTGTATAGCTTGGTAAGATCTTATTGTTTTCCTTCACACACACACACACACACACACACACACACACACACACTATGAACTATCAGAATATCATATTGCAAGTAGCTGGCGATGATTTCAAAGGAAAGAGTCATGTTGGAGTCATTGGAGAGATTCTAAAATCTTGCTTCTACACATGACTGCTTAATTCCATCTGGAATGCTTTTATGAGGCAAAGTTAATGAAATGTTTCAGAGTCAAAGCAGAGCCACACGGGTTTGAAGCTAGAATTTGGAAGCTGTCTTATACTATATCAGAGTGTTTCTCTATCAAATCCAGTATTATATATTAAAGGAGTAGGCAAACTCCAAGCGTTTTGTGCTCAGTTGCTTCCTCCCACAACATCATGGGTCTAAACATTCCCAGAAAACTAAACTTAAAATGGCAGGAAGTCCATGTCCATTTCATAAAATCTCTTTGTGGGTTGTGAAAAAAGTGCCTGTACATCATCCTAAAGGAGCATAGCTGCCCCCCTGATGTGGACGTTTTTGCTATACAGTATGTGTGTGTGTGTGTGTGTAGCTTTTATTTGGTAATCTCCTACAATTTTTCCTGAATGTCCTACATTTTAAAAAAAATATTCTTTATTGAGTATTAATATATAAAAAAAGAGAAAAGAAAAACACATTCCTTATTCAGTATAGTCTTACATTGTTTCCTTTACTCTACCCCCACCCCCATACCCCCTTTGTGTTGCTGTCCTCTTAGCTATGATTTTTAATTCCTCAAGAAGTAAATTGAATTTTACCTCTTTATCTCTTATTAAACCTTACTTAAGACTATATAGCTCTTACAACCTCTTCTATCTTACTTTAACAAACCGATTATTCCTTCACCTTTAACTTGCTCTATATTCTACTCCTTCATTATATGCTTATCTAGTTTTGCTTAATCATTTTTCTCTCTTATCAGATTGGTATATTTGCAGCAACCTCATCCAGGTAATATTTTCTTCTTCATCATTCTCATTTAATGCCGTTGTTAATTTATCCATTTCCAGTACATCTAAACTTCTTTCTAGCCACGTCTCTATATCTGGTACATCTTTGCTTCTCCATTGCTTTGATAGTACTATCCTTGCCACTGTAATCAAATATAATAGAGGTTTTTTTTCCTTCCTTAATTCTTTATTTTCAATTATATTCAGCAGGCACATTTCCGGAAGTAATGGAAATTCCATTTGAGTTATTTTCATCAACATCTTATGTATTTTAATCCAAAATTTCTTAACTTCGGGGCACGTCCACCACATATGATAGAAACTACCTATACCTTTTCCACGTTTCCAGCACAGCGCTTTGTCTTTTTTATATATTTTTGCTATTCTGCTTGGTGTGAGATACCATCTATGAACCATTTTGTAAAAGTTTTCTTTGATATCCATACAGAGTGTAAATTTAAGATCTTTTCCCCAAGCTTTTTCCCAGCTTTCTAATTGGATATTATGTCCTATATTTTGTGCCCATTTTATCATTCCTTGTTTTATATAATTTTGTTCTAATTCCAGCTTTAAGAATATCTTATAGAATTTTGCTATCTTTTTTCCTTTCCCATCCCTTAATATTATATCTAATTCAGTTTTTTTATCCGTTATATCATATTGATTCTCATCTATTCGATGTCTTTCCCTTAATTGATAATATAAAAACCAAGATATGTTATACCCCTCCATATTTAGGTTTTCCCTTGTTTTCATAACTAATTTCCCTTCTTCCCTTTTCAGCAAATCCTTATACCTTAACCATGCCTTACCCTCTATTTTACCTCTTTGTAACAGTGCTTCGTGTGGAGAAGTCCAATCTGGTAATTGACTATAAATTTTTTCCTTATAAATTCTCCATACTCTCCATAATGTTCTTCTTATAATATGATCTTTAAATTCTTTATTTAATTCTACCCTGTCTAACCACATATAAGCGTGCCAGCCATATCTTAGATTAAATCCCTGTAGTTTTAGTATTTTTTCATCTTCTAACTCTATCCATGTCCTTATCAAATCCATACAGCATGCATTCCTAACCCTCCTCTCTCCTTAGCATCTGTTAACGTTTCCCATTTAATTCTCGCTTTCCTCCCTGCCCAGATGAACTTTCTTAAATCTTTCTCCCATTCACTAAATATTTTATTGTTTGCTATAATTGGTATGTTTTGAAATAAAAATAGGATTTTGGGTAATACACACATTTTCACAATCACTATTCTCCCTAATAAAGATGATTGTAATTTCGTCCATTTTTCCAAATTTTTCTTTATTTCTTGCCAATTTGTTTTATAATTGTTATCAAATAATTCATTATTTTTTTTCGTAATCTGTATTCCTAAATACTTAACCTTTTTCTGTATTTGCATTCCTGATTTTTCCTGTAGTACTTTTTGTTTACTTGCCTTGATGTTAAATGCAATTATTGCTGATTTTTCCTTATTTATTTTAAGTCCTGCCAAGTTACCAAATTCATTTATTATTTCTAAAATTTTATTAATATTTTCAGCTGGATTTTCTACTATCACCATTACATCATCTGCAAACGCTCGAATTCTTATTTCTTCTCCTTTGATCCTGGCACCTTGAATCTTTTCTTCCTGTCTTATTTTATTACACAAGATTTCCAAACACATTACAAATAGAAGAGAGTGGGCATCCTTGTCTTGTACCTTTATTAATTAGAAATTCTTTTGTTTTTACATTATTTATTATAAATTTTGCTTTTTGTTCTTTATATATCTCTTCTATCCATGTCTGTACATTAGTCCCAAAATCTAATTTTTTAAATAATTTTACCAAAAAATTCCAATTCAAATTATCAAAGGCCTTTTCTGCATCTAAAAATATCATAGCTGCTTCCTTGCCTGGTTTTTTTTTCATAATATTCTATCAAATTTAATATTATCCTTATATTTTGTTTTGCCTGTCTATTTGGTAAAAATCCACATTGGTCCTCTTTTATCCAATCATTCAATACTTTTTAAATTCTTTCTGCCATTATAGTTGTATATATCTTATAATCAACATTGAGAAGCGAAATAGGCCTATAATTTTGGGGATATCTTAGATCTCTTCCTTTAGGAATCAGAGTTATATTTGCCTCTTTCCACGTATTGGGTATTCCTTCTACCAATATTTTATTAAATACTTTTTCCATTGGTTCTAACAGTTCCTCTTCAAATATCTTGTAATATTCTAAAGTATACCCGTCTGGACCAGGTGCTTTACCCTTTTTTCCTTTTCTTATCGCTTCACTAATCTCTTTTTTTGTAATTCCTTCATTTATACTTTTTTTGTTTCTTCATCTATTTCAATTCTATTTTCTCTATGTAATTTTCTAATTTCCTAAATTTCCCTTGACCATATTTCTTTTCTCCATATAATTCCTTATAATATGTATAAAATATATCCTTTATTTTTTATTGTTCTGTTGTAATTCCTTGATTTCCGAATATTTCAACAATTTGCCTAGCCTCTTTCATTTTTTTAACTTTATAAGCTAAAAATTTTCCTACTTTATTTCCTTGTTCAAATTGCCTTTGTTTTATAAATTACATTTTTTGCTTACCTCATCTACCATTCTTACCTCTAATTGTTTTTTAAGAATTTTTAATTCTTTTCTCAGTTTCTCATTTTCTGAATCCTCTATTATCCTTTTTTCTATACCTTGTATCTCCTCAGAGATTTTTTGAGCCTCTTTTTTATTTCTCTTATCTCTCTCACTTTTTTCTTTATTAAAAATCCTCTGATTACTGCCTTGTATGTATCCCATATAATTTTCATACTAGTGTCTTTTTCAGTGTTTTCTAAAAAGAAATATTTCATTTGTTCTTTTAATTCTTTTATTGTCTCTTTATCTTTTAATAGTGTATTATCCAATCTCCAATTATACTCTTTCTCTCTTTGTTCTAATTCCAGCCAGATTTGGTTATGATCTGAGTTCTTGTTTATCTTTATTTAAACCTCTTTTACTTCTCTCATCATTTCTGTTGATATAAAAAACATATCTATCCTTGACGCAGAGCTGTGCGGAATTGAGAAAAAGGTATGGTCTCTAAGTTCCTTATTTTTGCTTCTCCATGGATCTGATAAAGATAATATATCTAACATATCAAAGAATTTTTCTGGCAATTTCCCTTGATTCTCCGCTATTTTTTTATTTGATATTCTATCTAATTTTGGATTGACTACCCCATTCCAATCTCTCACAAATATATGATATTCATATTTCAAATTAGCTACTTTCCTTAACAAATTTTTATAGAATTTTGTTTTTCCCCCCCGTTGGACCATATATTCCTACTATCAATGTCTGATTTCCATTAACCATCACTTCTACTCCTACATATCTACCCTCCTCATCATTTAACACTTCTTTCACTGGGATCTTATTTTTTATATATATTGCTACCCCATTTCTTTTCTTTGTGCCTGCTGAAATAATTGCCTCCCCCCAGTTTTGGATTTCTTAAATATTTTTCATCTTTTTTCTTTATTCTCGTCTCTTGGATGCTGCAAATATCCCATCTCTGTTTTTCCAATTCATGAAATATTTTTTTCCTTTTATAGCTTGAGTTCATTCCTTTAATGTTCCATGAAAGGAACTTCATCTTTGTTACTGTTTAGATTTCTGCTTCTGCTTCTTTTCTTCTTTCTCCTTCTTTCGTTCTTCTTACTCCTTCTTACTCCTTTACTTCTTCCCACTCCTTCCTTCAATTATAATTTCTGTGTTTTCTCCTAAAATCCTCAGTTCTTCTTCCCATTCCAAATCAGCTTCCCCTGTTGCTCCTACAGGGGGTCCTCTTCCTCCATTACATCTTTCTCACCGTCCTTCTTCTCTTCCTTCTTTCTCCTTTCTTCTTCTTCTTGTTCCTTACGCATTTGAGTTTGCTCCTGTTTTTCTCTTCTTCTTTCAGCCTCTAAGTCCTTGTCCAGTTTTTCATTTTCTTTAAACCATTTGTTATAAAATATTTTCGCCTTTTCCACTGTGTCTATTTTGTAGTGTCTCTGCCTCCACATAAAGGACACTCCCTCCAGAGGTTCCCACTTATATCTTATGTTTTTTATTTACAGCATTCTTGTTAGATTTGAGTAATCTCTTCTCCTCCTCAAAATGTCTCCCAGAATGTCCTTGAAGATTTGAATTTCATTTACGTCTATAGTAATTTTCTTTTTGTAACTTTCCTGGATTATTCTATCTTTTACTCTCTCTCTCTCTTGTAAGATAAACCACAATATCCCGTGGCAAATTTCTGTTTTTGGCTGCGACTGAATTTATCCTTAAAATTTTTATCCACATCCAAATCTAAAAGATTTGGTTGACACTCTATCAAATTTGCCGGCACTGGGACTACTTTATCATATAAGTTCTCATTATATCTCTCTTTCAGACCTCTTATTTTAATACACTTCCTTCTATCTTTCATGTCTTTCATTTTATTTTGATCTTTTTCTTGTGCTTGTGCTAAAGTTAGTTCTTACGTCACTCACTCTAACTCCTCAGTTTTTACTCCCAATTTACTTACTTTCTTCTTAATTCCTTTCATATCTTCCAATAGCTCTGCCATTGTATTTTTCAATTCTTCCATATCTTTCTTAAAGTTTGCCCTTAATTCATCTCTAGAGTCTTTAATTTCTTGTCTTATACTTGTCTCTGTTTTTTGTATCGCCTCTAATATCTTCCAGTTAGGATCTGCAGATTTAAGTTCCACTGAGGGTCTTCGCGGTAGCATCTTGCTTCCACGCCTTGCAACATTTTTTTCTCTTTTTCTTGTCCTCTAGTCATCATTGTGGAGTCTTCTATTATCAATATTATCAATGTTATTATACCTCCTAGCCACTATGTGTCGCTCTGTTTTTTGTTTTACTTAAACTCTCCTCCAGTTCCTTATTTCTTATTTCCGGATGCAATTATACCTCCTCAGCACTAGATGTCGTTTTTCACTTTTTCGCTGTTAGTTCTTTACCGGAACCTTCTTGCATCCACTCTTTTCCCTTACTGGAAGCCGTTTCCTGATCCTGTCCCTTCACTTCCCCTCCTCACACGCGGTGCTTGACCTTGAAAACGCTGAGCAGTAAGTTTTAGTCCTACTATCTTCTACTCCTCTTCCTAATCCGTTGTCATCTCCTTCTCCACCTGGTCCTTTGTCGTCTACTTCTCCTCCTGGTCTGTTGTCGTCTTCTCCTCCTGGCCCGTTGTCATCTACTTCTCCTGCTCCTGGTCCGTTGTCGTCTACTTCTCCTCCTGGTCCGTTGACGTCTACTTCTCCTCCTGGTCCGTTGTCGTCTACTTCTCCTCCTGGTCCGTTGTCGTCTACTTCTCCTCCTGGTCCGTTGTCGTCTACTTCTCCTCCTGGTCCGTTGTCGTCTACTTCTCCTCCTGGTCCGTTGACGTCTACTTCTCCTCCTGGTCCGTTGACGTCTACTTCTCCTCCTGGTCCGTTGTTATCGTCTTCTCCTCCTGGTTCGTTGTCGTCTACTTCTCCTCCTGGTCCGTTGTCATCTACTTCTCCTCCTTTTCCGTTGTCGTCTACTTCTCCTCCTGGTCCGTTATCGTCTTTTTCTCCTCCTGGTCCATTGATGTCTTCTTCTCCTCCTGGTCCGTTGACATCTTCTTCTCCTCCTGGTCCGTTGACGTCTCCTTCTCCTCCTTTTCTGTTGTCATCTACTTCTCCTTTATTCTGTCTTCTCTTTTACACCCACCATCTTTCCTCCTCTCCCTTCCTACAAGCAGGCGACTGGGTTGCTTCTCCCTCGGTTTGTTGATTTCCCTTCTAATGCAAAATGCTCTCTCGGCCTTATAGTCCTAGATTTAACCTTCTCCAATTCCAACTTTCTTCCTCTCAACCTCCGATAAAGTGTATTTGATGAGGATCCTAATCTACAGCAACAGCTTCTATCCTCTCAGCCTCGTTCTTCTTTTCTTCCCCTAAAATCCGGACCGGCGGGGCTTTACTTGCGCCCTGCTTATAGTCACAGTTTGCCCTCGTCCTCCTTTTCGCCTCCGATCCTCCACAAAAAGCCCCTTTTGGGACTTTTCGGCAAAATCAGATGGTCTCCAGAGAACCTCGTGGGCCCGCCCGAGTCCCCTTTACCGGGGGGAACGATTTTCCCGCAAATAATTACTATAAGCTGTGCTGCATCATCACCTGCTACTGCAAGTTGCAGCTTTCACTCCGCCATCTTGCCCGGAAGTCTCATTTTTGCTGTTTTTCACCATCCACAGTTTGGAGGCAGCCTAGAAAGTGTAGGGAAGCACATAGAATCATAGACTTGTAGAGCTGGAAGAGACCACAATGGCCATCCAGTGCAACCCCATTCTGCCATGCAGGAACTCTTAATCAAAGCATCCCCAACAGATGGCCATCCAGCCTCTGTTTAAAGACCTCCAAAGAAAGAGACTCCACTGCTATCTCTGAGGAAGGAGTGTGATCCACTGTTGAACAGTCCTTACAGTCAGGAAGTTCTGTACTGTGCCTGCATGCACAGAGGCTGAGGCCCAAAGACTGAGGCAGCAGTTATACAGGGCTAGTGGATGCTAGCTCTGCCCCAAGCAAGCCTCATCAGAAGCCCTGCTTCTTCCTTAGACCATGTACTCAAAGAGAGCTGACAGCCAAAAACAAACAAAAGGCTGTACACAAGCCTTAAAAAAAAAAACAGAATCAAGGATGCCGGCCCCCCCACCCCAAAATGCAGCTCACCTTCTGTTGTTGCATCAGACACCTTGTTCACTGAGGTGTGCCTGTAGTTATATTTGAAATAAGCTGCTGTGGATTGTAGCCAGGACAAAAACTATGGAGTGAGATACTAGATGAAAGCTTATGCTGGAAAATAGATGGTGACATATGAGCATGTAACTGAAAGTTGAATGTGCATTTAATAATAATAATAATAAATTTTATTTTTACCCCGCCTTTCCATAGTTATGATCAAGGCGGCTTACAAAATTTAAAACATTACAGTACAAGATAAAAATTCAATATAAAAGTTAAAAGCATTACTACAAGGAACAGGAACAGGAAATCAATTAAATACACATGTGAAGGGCAAAGAGAAAGAGAGATTAATTTACAATGGTCCGGGGTCGAAAGGGAAAAAAATAAGGGGCAGGAAAATAAACAATTTAACTAAGGTGGGAAGGCCAACCGAAATAGATACGTTTTCAGATTTTTCTTGAAAATATCTAGTGAGGCGGCAGAGCAAAGCTCTACGGGGAGCTTGTTCCAAAGTGAAGGGGCAGCGATGGCAAAAGCTCTCTGTGAGGTCCGTGCAAAGTTTGACCTAGGGACCTCCAACAAATTTGTCCCGGATGTTCTGAGTGTGCGGGGCGGATTATATGAGGAGAGACGGTCCTCCAAGTACCCTGGGCCCAAGCCATTTAGGGCTTTATAGGTCAAAACCGACACCTTGTATTGAGCTCGGAAGCGAATAGGCAGCCAGTGAAGGTCTTTTAAAATAGGTGTTATATGGTCCGACCTGAAACTGCCAGCGACCAGTCTAGCTGCCATATTCTGCACCATTTGCAGCTTCCAGGTTTGGTACAAGGGTTGCCCCATGTAGAGCGCATTGCAGAAATCTAATCGAGAGGTTACCAAAGCATGTACAACAGATTCAAGGTCCTTACGGTCCAGGTAGGGACGCAACTGTCGTATCAGCCGAAGCTGATAACAAGCACTCCTGACCGTCACATCCACCTGAGAAGTCAGCTGGAGCGACGAATCAAGGAGCACTCCCAAGCTGCGCACCAAGTCCTTCAGGGGGAGCGTGACCCCATTCAGGACCAGATGACAGATCTCGCCACCCGAAACCGGGGAACCTATCACCAGTACTTCCGTTTTCCCTGGATTCACACTGAGTTTGCTCTCCCTCATCCAGCCCATTACCGACACCAAGCAGGCATCTAGAGGAGAGATGCCATCCTTAGTTACTGCATCAGTCAGAGACATAGAGAAGACTATCTGGGTGTCATCAGCTTACTGATAACACCACGCCCCATGTCTCTGGATGATCTCTCCCAGCGGCTTCATGTAAATGTTAAATAGCATAGGGGACAAGATCGCTCCCTGAGGGACACCAGATATCAGGGCCCTCCTATCGGAGCGACAGTCCCCCAGCTCCACCATCTGGGATCTGCCCAAGAGGTAGGAACAGAACCACTGCAAAGCAGTGCCCCCAATTCCCAACTCCCTCAGGCGTCCCAGAAGGATACCATGGTCGATGGTATCGAAGGCCGCTGAGATGTCCAAGAGCACTAACAGGGACACGCTCCCCCTGTCCATGCCCAGACAGAGATCATCAACTAAGGCGACCATGGCAGTCTCAACTCCATAGCCCGCCCGGAAGCCGGTTTGAAATGGGTCCAGAAAATCGGTGTCATCCAAGATCGGTTGAAGCTGGAAAGTGACTGCTCTCTCGATCACCTTCCCCAAAAAAGGCAGCAGCGAGATGGGCCGATAGTTATTATGAATCAGGGGGTCTAAGGAGGGCTTCTTTAGCAGGGGTTTGACCACTGCTAATTTTAATTTAGATGGAAACTGACCCTCACTTAGAGATGTATTAATTATGCGATGCAACATAATTCGCACCACATCTCCCCCCTGAGCTGTCAGCCATGAGGGACAGGGATCAAGGGAGCAAGTCGTCCTCCTAACACTTTGAAGGATCTTGTCCACTTCCTCGGTACTAACAAACTCAAAGTGATCCAGTATAACAGGGGCCATGGACGCTTCGGACACCTCTCCTACAGGATCTGCACAAATACTGGCGTCGAGATCAGCCCTTATCCGAGAGATTTTATCCGCAAAGAAGTTGTTAAAATCGTCACAGCAGGCTTTAGATGACTCCAAGATAGGGCTCAGGGAGGGAGGGAGCTGAGTTTGTCTTGTTTCAGATGCCTCTCCCACTCAAGCAACTGTCCAAACCCTGTGGGGTATTGCTACAGCCATTAAATGGCCACTGGTGGGAAGCAGTCAAGCAGTGAGGATTGCCTGCCATCCCTACTGCAGTTCTTGAGAGAAAGAGGAGTCGCACACTTGTTCCTTTGCCTCTCTTTCTCTGGGGAACAGCAGGGATGGGAGACAGTCCTTGCTGCTTGGTCATTTCTTTCCCTTTCCCTTTCTGTCCCCCAGTCATTTAACAGCATTGCCCCATAGTTTGAAAGCTGTTGGAGGAGAACATAGAACTAGATGAGTTAATTCCATATATGCAATTCAGGATCTCAAATTTGTTAGTGTTATGTTAGTCTTTAACTTGCCACAGGACTGTGTGGCTTCGTTTTGGCTGCAAGAGACAAGCACAGATCCTGTGGCAGTGAATTTTATAGCTCAGTTGGCATTTATATGTCTTCAGCTTTTGGATTTTGAGTTTACCAAAGTGTAGCTATTTATTGGATGCCAGCCAACTGATGCAAGGTCATGCATATACTGGTATTTCAAGGATATATGAGCTTGGTCTAAAATGTTTAGTAGAGAACCAATGTGGTGTAGTGATTTGAGTATTGGACTAGGACTCTGGAGACCAGGGTTGGAATCCCTGCTTGACACATTGGAAACCCATTGGATGACTTTGGGCAAGTCACACGCTGTCAGCCTCAGAGAAAGGCAAATCACCCCTGAGCAAATTTGAACAAACCAAGAGAACCACATGATAAATGACCTGAAGGCACACAGCAGTAATAACAACAACAGCAAGGGCATGGTTACTGTTATCATTATAGTTTTCAAGCTCATATAATGCCTAGTGTTGTGTTCTTTGGTCACAGAGGAATTATTGGTGTTTTTTTTTAAACAACCTACAAGTGTCTGAATATGTTGAATAGTACTAGTTTATGAAGGACCAAGACCGTGCATAATGTCCCCAGTCATGTAGCATTATGCACGCACAGGAGCTGGGATAAAAAAAAGGTACATTGCATGTATGTTAAGATTTTCTGATCCGTGGCACTAACAAGGTCAGATCCTAGTGCTCTTCAAAGTATTTCAGACTAGAGTTAGAAAAGGTTAATGCTGGAGCTAAAACATTAACATTTCAGAGCGATCTTGTAGCACCTTTGAGATTAACGGAAAGAAATAGGTTGCAGCATGAGCTTTCGTAGACCATAGTCTACTTCAGGGGTAGGCAACCTGCGGCCCGCAGGCAGGATGCGGCCCGGCGAGGCCTTGGGACCGGCCCCAGCCTGGTCCTGCCGCCGATTGCCGCCGGGGCCTTTGGCGTCTCATGCAAGGGGCATGGTGGGGCAATTGTCTATAGAAGCCTCAGAAACATGCATTTATCTTAACATTTTTTTAAAAATCAGCAAATTTTTTTCACATGACCTCCATTTTTTATTAAAAAAGTGTCCTCCATTTGAAAATGTTGTCCTCCATTTGCCCCGGTTTATTTATTTATTTAATTTTTAAATTTTATTTATTTATTTATTTATTGGCTTCGGCCCCCCAGTTGTCTGAGGGACAGCAACCCAGCCTCCGGCTCAAAAGGGTTGCCTACCCCGGTCTACTTCCACAGAATGCATCTGAGGAATGTATCTGTTTGGTTGGTGTAGCCTCTGTGCGGGGCACACTTGCCTGGCCTAAGGTAGCTTCCCACATTTCGGCCTCAAAATCTCCTGTGTTTGATTGCTTTCCGCAAAGCCATCATTTCTAGATGTAAACCCCTTAAAATTCCTCCAATGTCTCTAGCATGACACTTCTCTCTGAGATTAATTGCTAGCAATATGCTGCTATGAAATATGGTAGGGCAGGCAGTCTCCTCTTGTTTGAAACAGCATCCTGTATTCTTAAGGTATAGGATACTGTCTCACAAAGGATACATATTACACAGGATATTTCTACATCTAAGAAGGAGTTAATGACATATACAGGGTGTCACGTATGATGGCATCAAG
Organism: Sceloporus undulatus; assembly: GCF_019175285.1. Classification (NCBI taxonomy): domain Eukaryota; kingdom Metazoa; phylum Chordata; class Lepidosauria; order Squamata; family Phrynosomatidae; genus Sceloporus; species Sceloporus undulatus. Next base: position 35,092,760 of record NC_056529.1, on the reverse strand, counting down.
CATAAAAACCAAGGGCAATCAATTCTTGATTCAGAGTTCTGGGGTGAATTGTTTTGTGCCAATAGTTTCTGGAAGCCATGGGGTTCCCCAAAGTTCTAACCTAGGGTTTGTACCATTTCCATAAGATTCGTCCTACTGTACTTGAATTTGCTTTTTTGGAAATGAGAAGTCTATCAACTCACTTGTGTTGAACTCTATACCTTTTTTAATGGTTTGGTCTGCTGTAATTTACTGTTACAGTCACAAGAAGTTTCAAGAAATTGAAGTGCAGCCGCCCAGGAGAATACATGCAAATAAAAGAATCAAAATGCATTTATGGAAAAGGAGTTAATACAGTAAAAGTATCCCCTCTCTAGCGCCTAAGGTTGTCATGTAGGTAAATTGTTCTTTATAGCTGACTGGGACAAGAATGATGTTGCCTGTCAGACCATTTCTGCCAGGACCAGTTACACAACTTTTATATCTTGCAGTTGCAAACTACTACACTGATTTCTCTCCCACACAGCTTTCCTTCTGCTTTCAAACCTGTCAGGGTTTGTGGAGGATGCCAAGATGTCAAGGAACACTGGAAATGTCCAGTCACCAAGAGAGTTTGTCTACTAAACGTGTAAAAAGAAAAAGTTGTCTCAGCAACTTCATACTTTTTCCCTTTAATTTGACTCAAAAGCTTTCTCATTAAAAGCAAAGTGAGAACGTGAATAAATGGATGAACAAAATATGAGTGGTTCCATCTTGTGGTCTTTATTATTACTTTATTTTGGCTGAACAAAAATGGCACAGTGGGAAGGGAGCTACACTGAACTGTGCTGAACTGTGACAACCAAGATATTAGCCCAGGATCTGGAAACCTGTGAATCTCTAGATGATGTTGAGTTCTAACTCCTGTCATCCTAAACCAGGAGTACCATTGATAAGGAAGATGGCAGTTGTAGTTCAACAATAACACTTGGAAGGCACCAAGCTCTCTAGCCTAACATATCAGGTTCCAGATATCTGTGGCTATTAAGCATAAAAACTCCAGTATCATAGGCTGAATCCCAGCTGCAACGGAGCTATTGCTGTATTTTGCTTTTGGAATAGGCATCTATTTAGCCACATTGATTCTGATTTAAGCGCATCCTCAGTTGGACCCAGCAGGACTCTTCTCATGTTCTTATTACCTTGCATATAGATCAGAAATATTTATAAATCTTTTCATCCCTTGCATCATTTAGCAGATAAGGACTGGGGCTTTCCCATTTTTCAAATGTGTTCAAAAGCTTTCCAGAAGAAAGTACAACCAGCATCCCTGCTAATTTGACATTGCCCTTGCACAGGTCACATTGGTACATTTTAATATGCAGCATTTTCTTTAAAACAACCTCAGGATGATGTGGTTTCACCATCTGCTGTGTCACCTGTCAGTGCTTCTCTTGGATTATCATTGGGTACAGTATGTGTTTTCTTACCTTATTATCAACTAGGCTATGCTCTTAGTTTCCAGCTCTAATGGACTGAAGCGACCAATCAAAATTTATGAAACACAACCAAAATAAGCCAGGACACTTCCAAATATAATTCTGATAGCATGCATTCATCAAAGTATTTCAGCCATTCCATGTCCCTTTAAAAAGTCTACTTTTCCCCTGTTATTTGCAAAGGGAAACTCAGTTGCTCCCCGAATACAAGTCAAGGAGAAAGTTTCATGCACTATTAGACAGAATTGTCTTTTCTAGCATGACAAGTATAAACAAGATGCTACTCTTATTTACAGTTGGTTTTCTTCCCTCCTTAGTGGGTTTACTTTATTGGAATATTCTTTAATGTGTGTCAAAATGTAATGTTAAAATATTCTGAAAGCTCTGCCAAATATTTTGATTTGATGAAGAAGAAAAAAGCCTAGTCTTGACTCTAAGAAGCAGGGTTTTTGAAGTGTTGCTACACTGAACTATAGATGCAGCTTGCATCCTAGGTAGACCAAGTTTATGGAAGTTGTGCTAAATAAAGGAAATTCATTTTGATCAAGAAGTGAAATAGGGCAAGCTACTTCAGTGGCCGAGTTCAGACGTTGCCAGAGCTGGAAACTCAAAGTGGATGTTTCACTAGCAGCATCTGGCAATTTTCTTTTTGCTTTGCATTATCTCTGTTGGAATCATTCAGCAGCTTCTCTTTGACATAAACCTGCATACATTACATGGAGCCAAAAATGGAAAGCAGGTCATATGTCATGGTTGCAAAACCCTGGTGCCAATTTGTTCTTGGTACTGGCTCACTTGAGCATCTCAGAAAGGATTGTATTTCCTCCCTTAAAATGCTGCCAGAAGTGTAGGAAGCAACTGCTAGATAGAAATAAATATGAAGAAAATCTTGGAGACCATGAAAAAAAGTCCCTTCCCACTATGTCCTGTAGTGGGAAACCTCTGGCTCAAGAGTTTCATGTCATGCGTTTATCTAATTTTCAGGCAGCATTTGGTCCTTTGTCATGTGCTTTCTCTCACTTTCTGCCGCTTTAAAAATGGTTCCCTGTGTGGCTTCATATATGGGAGTGTAAAACTAATCCATTAATTGGGTAAATCAAAGATCCTAGCCAGAAGGGAGGGTTGGTGAGATGTCAGAGGACAGAGTTGTATTCTGCAACCTGCCCTGAACTGCAGAAGCCACTTTGCCGGCTTCAGGTATGATAGAGTTCTGGAGTTCAGGTATGATACAGCTGTGAGTGTAGTTGGCTTATTGGCATGAATTGAGGGAGTTCATCTTTGTCTCAGGTAGCAACATGTTTCCAGTCAGCCCTATGATTCTAATCTATGAATTCTCCTATTCTATGATTCTCCGATTCTGTCTGAAAGCAAACAAAAGTGGGACCAGATAAACAATTCTTTAATGCCATGGGGGGGGGGGGGAAGCTTTGTCTTCTGATACCAGCAAGCGTATCAGTAGACTTGATAGAAATCTGGAGGTTTGCAGAAGTAGAAGAATATTGTTATAAAATCTTCTAGGGGAGGGACACTGCAAAACAGCATGCACCAAATAGTGGCTGATCTTTAGGTAGGAAAAATAGAAAACTAATAAGAGATGGATGGAATGGGGGAGAAAGGGAGGTTCTGTATTCATGGAAATTCGATTATCAAAGGATTAAAAGGAGACTGGATACCTCAGGATGGTTACATATTCTGGGAATTTGTAGTTTAAAAATTTGTAGTTTAAAAATAACTTTTTCAAATTGAATTTCTGACTAAAGCTCTGCATTCTTTTTTTCCCTCCTAAATCTAAATGCATATAACAAAAACTCTGTAAAACAGTCTTCCAGTAAATGAAAAGGGTGGAAGAAGGGGACATATCTGAGCACCTACCCTTTTCTTTCTTTGTTACAGAAGAAAATAGTTAGTAATTCTTGTTTGTTCTGAAGTATGTATATTCTTAGAGCCAAAGTAGTGGTTTGATCTTCTTCTTCTTTTTGTTTGTTTGTTTTTTTTTTGTCTCATTTTGTTTAAACAGGTGTCAAAGCAGTGTTTTCTGGACACTACCATAAGAATGCTGGAGGACTGTATAAAGATCTTGACATGGTGGTTTCATCTGCCATAGGATGCCAACTGGGAGAGGACACCCACGGACTAAGACTCGTGGCTGTCACTGCTGAAAAGATTTTCCATCGATACTACAGTTTAAATGAACTGAGTAATAGTGCAGAAATAGAAAAAGATTTTATGACTTTAATGAAGCAAAATTAGATATCTCCTTCCTTTGCCAAAACATTTGAGGGAAGGGGGATGTTTTTGACTTGCGCCAAAATGAGGAATCTCTGACTCCCCAGAAGTTTTGGCCTGCAATTCTAAATCTTGTTACTATTGTCTATTCTGTATGCAGTGGATGGAAATTGTAGGCTAAAGTATTTGGAGCATAAGAGATTCTCCACCCCAAATAACGGGACGCTCTTAAAGCAGGTGCGTTATTGAACTTTTCTGCACTCTCTTACTGTGATTTTATAATAATGGTGAAAGTGATGATTCCCATAATAATAACCATCATCTTCAGAAAAATTGTAAGCTTCATAGGTAGATGGAAGGCTTCAGTTCACTGCACATGAGTTTATTTTATAATAAAGAGATGATCTTCTTAGAATCTCATGCTCTCAGAATAGACTGCTTTGTAATGGTCATTTTGAAATGCCCTTGCAAACAAATACAAGACATTTTGTCTCTGTGGTGCACTAACAATGAAAACTTTGGCAAACTAAAATAACCCAACAGTGAAAGCTGCAATCCAGAACACAAGTTGGATATACAGATACAGTTATACACAAGTTTCCATAAGTCCAGATATTGTGTACGTGAATTCCCACACATGTGATTTCTTACCAAGAGTGACATGCCTGGCTAGGCTGGATAAATACATCCCAGATGGACACAGGAGTGTTTGTATATTGTGGGCTGGGCATCACCGGTCCTCCAGATTTTATGCTTCAATTCCCATAATACCAAACCATGGTAGTAGAGCTTAATGGGAATCTAATAACTTCTAAATAAGGGAAAGAAAACCTATGAACCTCTGCACTGGAGGTTCTGGAATAGCTGCTAGGAAAGAGCAGCACAAAATTGCAGTTGTTTTAAGTCATTTCATTAACTTCATCTTCTGAATATTAATGAGCACCTAATGGTGAACTAGAACATAATCTGGTTACTCAGACACAGGAAACCCAGGTTAGTTTTCTCAGACTTATAATGTCATAGCGAAAACTATTACACCCAACCCTCCACATTTGCAGCGTTTACTTTTACAGCTTTGATTATTTGCGGATTTGATTAATATGGTCTCTAGTCCAGTTCTGGGCACCACAATTCAAAAAGGATGTTGACAAGCTGGAGTGTCCAAAGGAGGGCCACCAAAATGGTGAAGGAACTGGAAACCATGCTTTATGAGGAAAGGCTTAGGGGGCTGGGGATGTTTAGTCTGGAAAAGAGATGGTTAAGAGGTGATATGATAGCCCTGTTGAAGTATTTGAAGGGGTGTCACATTGAGGAGGGAGCAAGCTTGTTTTCTCCTCTCACAGAGTCTAGAACACTGGATGCAAGCTACAGGAAAAGAGATTCTACCTCAACATTAGGAGGAACTTCCTGACAGTAAGGGCTATTCGACAGCAGAACAAACTCCCTCGAGTGTAGTGGAGTCTCCTTCCTTAGAGGTCTTTAAGCAGAGGCTGGATGGCCATTTGTCAGGGATGCTTTGATTGAGATTTCCTGCATGGCAGAATGGGGTTGGACTGGATGGCCCTTGGAGTCTCTTCCAACTTTACGATTCTACGATTCTATGATTGTAGAGCTTAGGCTCATCTCCACGTCATGTGGAGGGTATAACTTAGGAAATCCCTGGCTGTATCAGTCACTGGCTATGTTGCCTGGGGAATCTAAGGCGTTGTAATCTAAAAGCTCCCTTTTTCAGCCCTGATGCACAGCTGGCTCCAGGTGTGAAAGGGTCCCTACCACAGTCAGCTCTGTGTTCAATGTGTTCCCATCCCAAGTGTTGTACCAACCAAGGACAGCATTACCGCAGTAGGTGCTCCCCGAAATGTTTTACCAAAATCCAAAATCCCCGGAATTCCCCAGCATTTACCGGAATATCCAGTCAAAATCCCCAGAAAGAAATTAATTAAATTTCCCGGAAATTGGCAATGCTGGTCTGCAGCCAGTGAGTGCAGCTTCCCAACATTGAAATTGCCCACAGTTTCCCAACATAAAATCATTCAAGGGCTCTGTGAACAATTTGAATCTGTGGCATCCTAACAGCATACAACTGTAAATCCTGAAGAATGGGGAAGCTGGATAGTCAAGCATAAGCGTGACATTGGGCCTGGTATAAAATCATGCCAAAAAGAAGACATTTGCATAAGAAGGGAAATCCCATCTTGCAGGTAATGCTGTGTGATCTTCCACTAAATGCTGTTTTACGAAATACTGCTGGAGTAAAGCAGTTTCACGGGGTGCCAAATATGCACATATTGAGGCTGATTCAAAACTCATGAATTAGCCCTCTGAAAGAAAGTAATCTAGAGCCTGTGGTTTCCCTTACACTAAGAAGATAAATCATTTGTAAACTAATTTAAACTGTTAATAGCCTCCGCCAAGAAACTGTGGGAGCTGTCATTCTGTGTATCATTTAGAGTTCTGTAAGTGAGCCCTAAGGTGTGCGCAGAAATGCAATTCATGGTAGTCTAATCTTTAAGCATAGAATAGTTCCTCTGTGCCAGTTATGTTTACATATAATCCATTTTTAGTACTAACACATCCAGTAGGTTTGGCCTCCTTACTAAGGAGTGGAGTGGGAAATGTATTGTCTGTACAAATGATGGCTCAGCGATTGAGTTATTTATAATTAATCATAATGTTCAGATGCTTTGATAAGCCTCTACTGCAGGGGTGGCAACATGTGGCCCTCCAGATGTTGGACTGGCAGCACTGTGAAAAATATGGGATGGTGCAAGTTCAGTTTGGCAACATCCAGAAGGCTACACATTCCCCATCTCTTCTTGCGTGCCTTCAAGTCATTTCCAGTTTACGGCAACCCTATGGTGAACTTATCATGGGATTCTATTGGCAAGATTTGTTCCAAGAGGGGCTGCCTTCTCCCTCCTCTGAGGATGAGAGAGTGTGACTTGCCCAAGGTCACCCAGTGGGTTTCCAAGGCTGAGCAGGGATTCAAATCCTGGTCTTCAAAGCTCAAAACCACTATATTATTCTGGCTCTCTACAATAGAGATGACTGCCCACCCTTAATGTACACTATTTTCAGATGTTTCTATAGTTCAGGTTTCTAGTGTTGTTACATATAATTAATATGCAAAGGGATCACCTTCAAGATTAACTGCGGAAGATGTAAGTCCTCAGAGTAGACCCAGTCTGCAAAAGCTTATGCTACAACTTCTTCCACACACTTAGGGCCCAAACAGACAGGCCAAAATAAAGCTGCTTCAGGTCACTTTGGAGGTATGCTGTTTCAATAATGCATGCAGCCTAAGAGGCCAGAAGCTGCACCAAAGCCATGCTCCAGTTCTAAGGACTGGAGTGCAACTTTAATTAATCTTATGTAGTTAATAGTTAATTTAGTTAATCTAAATAATCTATGAACCTGTACAGACAGGCCAAAATAAAGCTGCTTTGGGTCATTTTGGAGGTATGCTGTTTTAAATGCTGCATGTGTCCTAAGAGGCCAGAAGCTGCGCCATAGCCATGCTCCAATCTTAAGGACTGGGCCACAACTTTGGCACAGCTTCTGGCCTCTTAAAATGAGTGTGTCATTTAAACAGCTTACCTCCAAAGTGACCCGAAGCAGTTTTATTGTGGCCTGTCTGTACGGGCCCTTTTTAAATAAAATCTATATTACAAATTTCAATCCAAAAAAAATTTCAAATCCTTTGTAGAATCAGGATTGAAGTCTTCATTTCAGTGTTCCAATCCATGAACCTTTTCATGACTTCCTCTTAGTCCTGCATTTGTAAACAATACAAATTATAGCACAATTGTCCCTCTAACATTATTTTTGTATTTATCTTCATTGTACCATACAGTACATGCTAATATCATATGCATACATGATATCGCAAAGAAATGACTTTTTAATAAGTCATTCAAATTATAAGAACCAGTTGTATAAAGCTGGTTGTAATATTCTTTAAATACATTACAAACTTCCCTTGGAGTCCCCTTCCCATCTTAAGTGAAGTGCAGCTCACTCCAAATTCTCATATCTTTCTTTATGTTCCTTCAATAATTCCTATATTTGCTTGTCTAGTGTCCATCTTTTCTTTTTTAAAGAATGAACTTTCCTTTATAAAGTGCTCATGTTTGTTGTGGTCACAGATCAAAAAATATACTACAAAAGTTAAAAAGGAAAAGACATCAAAAAACATAATCCACTTATACATTTACAAGCTTGACAAAACATCAGGGTCTTCACTTTTCACACTCCTAATTTGCATTGACATAAAATAAAGAAATAAGTCTCACAATAGCCAACATGCTAGAAAATGGTTTCTGAAGAAATATCTTTATATTTTTCTTCCACGACATTAAATTTGGTGATGCGTTTTGAGATAATCATTACCAGAGAAAATACTACATCGAAATGCCCTTAGATTTAGATGTTGTATTATGTTACCCTTTATGGGACTTTTTGTTCCCCTTATAAATCATGATGATTTCTCATGGGACTTTCTTCTGTAAAGAAATTATTGGAAGTCATATTCTGTGGCCATTCTTTATGACACTTTCAGATACGGTTATATGAACTCATGAAGATTTTGGTCATGATATAGATATATGAACGTTTCTCCTATTGCTTGTGGCTTATTTGACTGCTCATGTACATTTATGGCATTTCTAATCATCTACTTCTCGTTTGTTTAAAGTACATTGGAATATAGTTTAGATGTTCAAATGTCCTGGACTTTGAGAATCTCCCAGAGCCACAGAGCCAGAAGGAGGAGGTGCAAGCCTGCAAGTAATACCCCTCCATACCATCCGAAATGAGAACAAAAACAGCAAAATGCAGGTCTATGACTAACATCAATATTTTTCTGATGAAGAAGGCAGTGGAGCTTTGAAAGCTTGCAACATGTATATTTGGGTTGGCCCAAGAAAGGTATCACTGCTTGGTGGATTTTTGCTATCATCATAGTATGCCATTTAAACAGCCAAGTACAAAACTTCAATATAGTTTAATAATATTTTGCTAGCTCCCTTTTCCCTAAATGACCACCCAAAAAAAGACCTGGCCACTCTTTCATAAATGAAGGAACAGTAGTAAGCAACATTTATGGAATAATTTCTAGAAAGAGCTGTTAACAGAGGAAAGATTTGCTGTTCCCTACAATCATTATACAGAATACAGTGCAAAAGAATATACTCAACAGCTTCCAGTACTCCTATTCCAAACAGGCACTTTTTGTTCATTAGCTTGGATCTTTTTTAATTGACCTGGTAACACACTGAAGCAGGCAAAAGCAAATGATTTTCTATATTTAAGGAGAGTTACTGAACACAGATATGAAGCTTAAAAATCCCACAGACTGGGGGATTACTATAGATTAATGAACAACAAGGGCCTTTGAGCACAGATCTCATCTGCTACGTATCGAAAGAGACTAGCATTTGGGCTACAAAAATTGTGCTTTCTGTAGCCTGCAGATCCTCAGTGTCTTGGCACAGAAACCCAAGGTGGAAATCTTCCTCTTCATCATCTTCATTCAGCAAATAGTAAAAAATCTTTTTAAAAAGGTAACTTCCAGGTGGAATTAGAAATTGTAATCCTAGGGCCTGAACAGACAGGCCAAAATAAAGCTGCTTCTGGTCACTTTGGAGGTATGCTGTTTAAATGACACACAGATCTTAAGAGGCCAGAAGTGTGCCAAAGCTGCGCTCCAATCCTTAGTTTAACGTCGTTTAAACAGCACACTTCCAAAGTGGCTGAAAGCAGCATTATTTTGGCCTGTCTGTTTGGGCCCACAGCCACCATTTTAGGACATCAGTCCAATTCAACCGATTGAATACTTGTTGTTAACTGCCTTTGAGTCAACTTCAACTCATGGTGACTCCATGAACAATACACCTCCAAGCCTCCCTGTTCTCAACTGCTCTGTTCAGGTCCTGTAAACGTAGGACCATGCCCTCCTTGATTTAATCTATCCATCTAGTACACAGCCTTCCTCTCTTTCTGCTACCCTCTCCACCTTTCCTAGCATTATTGTCTTTTACAGTGAGTCGTTTCTTCTCATCATGTGGCCAAAGTACAACAGCCTCATTTTGGTTATCTTGGGGCTAGCTCAGGCCTGTTTGTTTGACCTTCTGGCTGTCCAAGGGATCCTCAGCACTCTCCTCCAGAACTACATTTCAAACGTTTTATCTTCCAGCCTACCTCAATCTGCATGCTGATTTGAAGGAGGTAAGGAATGGTTGAAATCAGATGCCAGATACTAGAAGGATGCCAAAATGAAATTCCACTGTCCAGTAAGTTTAGCGCCTTTAAAATCAACACTACCGAACATGTGTCCTGAATAGATTCTGAATCTTTGTGCTATTTGTCGCTTGGGAGCTAAATCTTTTCCTAGTAATAAGACCATTAATATGGTTAATATGACTCCTTCCAGGAAAAAAAAAAAAGAGGATTAGGTATACAATCTTTAAAAATGCTCACAGGAGGAATAGCAAAAGAATTAAACAACAGCCTTTCCCTAATTCATAAACTAAGCATTTCTGACTTATTAAAACTACGGAGCGCTGTAGTAAAGGAAGATGAAGACGACAACAATTCAAGTGATTTTAAGTCTAAGCTCCAACAACTGATTAAGATGGTTTTTTTAGCTAGTAAAACTAAATCCCAGCACGGCACGCCACCTCTAAAAGGAGTGTGTGTGTGTATATATATATATATATATATATATATATATATATACACACACACACACACACACCAACCTGAAAAGACTATGGAACCAGTTGGTGTTATGTATCCTGCAATGATAACCACAGCGCCAACAGTGTTCTATGGGGAAGGGAGTATTGTAGAGAGCAGGAAGATATGAAGTATAAATGAGGGTTGCCTCTTAAAACTGTTGTTCATCCAGGGACCAACTTGTTCATTGCAAACACTAAACTACAATTTAGCTATATCTATAAAGTTGTCAGTGTCCCTGTTCCCAGAAAGCTTGAAGAAGAAGTGAAAAAGGAGAGCCTGCCATGTTATATTCAGCTTTGCAAGATCAGATGTTAAATTGGAAAACTGCTAGGGAACAAAGAAAGAGCCCCTGGGTCCTCTGACATTTAGAACAGGGCTGAGAGATAATGTCACCATTTGGACATCTACAATTTGTCTTTTGCAACATTTCCCTAAGAATCCAAGAATCATTGTTTCTTTTCTTTTCTTTTTAAACAGTTCCTTGCTTTTACAGTTTCCACTTTAGGGAACCATGATCTTCTCAACTTCTCATCCTTAGTAAAAACAAAAAGCAACATCTGCCTGCAGCGTGCTCTAAATCTAGTCAAGAAGCTGTCCAAAAAAAAGGCAGCTATAGACGAACTAGACCTAAAAACATTCCAAATATCTCTCTAATGCACTAAAGCTCATTTTTATGAGTTTAATAATAAAACTTCCAGATTGCTAGCAAGGACAGTAAAAAAAAAAAAGCAGAGAAAAAGTGAATCTTCTAAATCAAGTTGCCAAACAGTTTATATACACCTTCGTCAAATGAAATTGCTAAACTTTTTTGTGTTTTTTACTGCAGGCCTTACACCTCAAGAGATTTCCCCAAACTTAAATGTGAATAAACCCATTAAAGCTTTATATCTGATCAAAGTGAAAGGCAGATAAAAACTCCCTTAATGCACCCGTTTCTATAGAAGAAATTAAGGCAGCCATCAACAAAATCAAACCACATAAATCACCTGGACCAGATGGCTTTTCAGGCAAGTTGAATTAATTATTTAAAAAGCAATTAGCTTCCCACCTAAATAAATTATTTAATGGGTTACTGGAAAGGAAGCCAATCCCACTGAGTTGGAAATGTATCTGGAACTGTAACCATCCCAAAGCCAAATGGTAATCCCCTAGGACACCTCAGCAAATCGGCCAATTGCCCTTATAAATCTAAAATGCTAATTTTTGCCAGCCAAATCAACAACTTTATTACAGAATATGGTAAAGTTGATCAAATTGGTTTCATGCTTGGACATCATCTATCTGATGCCATTCGACATACTTTGAACATTTCATCTCACTAGGTGGCAGTGGCAGTATTCCAATCTCAATCGGTTCATAAACAAGTTTATTTAGTCTACAAACTCCTCCAATGGTTTTCTCAGAAAGGAAATTTCCCACAGAGAGTTGATTTTCTTTCATTTGTTTAATTCACTTTAATTGGCTGCCCATCACTCTACCAGTCTGAAATAGAGTCCAAATATAATTCTTGAATAATAATTATTAAATGAATGTGTTTTAACTTTTTGATTCAATTTTATTTAAAGAATTCAGGGACGTCTGAAGTTAAAGATAATGAAGTTAAAGACAATTTCTTTAAGTTCATCCAAGCCACAGTAAAATGAAGAGTTTAAGAGATGGGATGTGGGTGAACTTTTGTTGTTGTTGTTGTTGTTGTTGTTGTGTGCCTTCAAGTCATTCCTGATTTATGGTGACCCTAAAGCAAACCTATCATGGGGTTTTCTTGGCAAGGTTTATTCAGAGATTTGTCATTGCCTCCCACTGAGACTGAGAGAATGTGGGTCACCCAGTGGGTTTCATAATACTAAATAATACTAAATATTAATAATAATCCTAAAGGGAGTATATCCTATTTATTTTGTTGACAAAGTGCATTGAAAAACAAACTCCCTGAAATCAATGAAACATTTTGCCAGTGGCACAGATCTTGTGGATGATACTCTGAGCCAAAAGGACAGAAACTAGTGACTACTAGTCCATCGGAAAAGGAAAGACAGCTTGGTGGCCCATAAGATACTGATACTTAAAAGAGAATACCGCACTACACCGTTACAGCACTGTTATTCCACTTTTACTGCTACGACTGCCTCCTGTGGCCTTCTGGGATTTGCAGTTTAGGGAGGGGCATTTAGAATTCACAGCCAGGGAGCGCTTACGCCTCACTAAATTACAGACCCCAGAATGCCACAGAAGGCAGCCATAGCACTAAAAGTGGAACAACAGAGCTATAGCAGTGTAGTGCGGTGTTCTTTTCACCCTTGCTCCCCACATAAAGCATGATGTGGCATCACTCACCAGTAGCTGGGACCACTAATAATGTTGGACATTGGTGACATGCGGTTAGTGACACATGTGCACTTAAGTCTGGGTTGTGCACATGTCTCATTTTGTATAGGGCACAGGGACCCTTTTTCTCTCCTTTGGCAACTTATCCAAACCCTCCCCTCAAACATCTGTCAAGTCTCAGGAGGGGCTTCCATTGCTGGTGGTGCTTATGGAAATGTCTACCCAGATCTGCCAAGTCCCACTCTGATCATTACACTACACTCCTTCTCTTTGCCGCTGATTCCATGTATTATTGTTAACTGCCATAAAGACTTTGACTTAGAGTGACCTTATGAATGAGAGATCTCCAAGCATATGATGCGTAAGATTAGTGTGTCCTTCTGCAAGGGTATCGTTGTGAACGTGATACACAAGTTAGCAAAACCCAATCACTGCTGTAATATGCAAAAGGTCACCTTGTGCTTCATGCAGGCAATTTTAATATTTCCCTGCACTCAAAACATTCATCACAGATCTAACCTTTCAGAACCTTAAAAAACCCAAAATCCCAAATGGGGGAAAGAAAGTGAGAAAGCTGCTTACTCATTTGTCACTCGTTGACAGTCTTTGATGACTTGTAGGTTGTTTGGAAAGGATGGGGAGGTTGACGTTCCAACGTCGATCACTGTGTGGAAAATGAGCAATCTGGGTTTCGTTTTAAAAGACATTTGGAGATCTCACAGTCATATCATAAGGACTCAAAATGTTGGATCAAATTGACAATCATCTAAATTGAGGTACACAATGGACTTCAAAGTATAGAAAAGTTAATCTTTAAATACTTCTTAAAAAAAGGAGTGAGGTCCTGACTGTTGTAGTCCAAAAGGGCAACTTTTCTATATCCCCCTTTCCCCTATAACCTCCCTGTGTTAACCTAAAAACTGCAGTGAGGTTGAATGCAGTAAAGTTCCTCGCCACAAAAAGGATGTAGACCATGACATTTCTGGCAAAGATATACCAAATGGTGGCTTAATCTCCAGACATACACAAACCTCACACAAACTGAGATGAACTAAACATAATTCAAATATTATTGCTTAAAGCTCATTTCTATACCAGTTAGATAGAAAATACAGAAATTTTCAAATTTGGTATGGGGTAGTGATGGCATGATGGCAACAAATGCAAATTCGGAAAGTTTATCACAGCAATTGCTGCTAAAATGAAATAACAAGAAGTTAATCTGTAGTTAAAGCGGACCAAACCAGCAGCTTTTCAAATTTGGTTTGTTCCAAATTTTAAAAGCTGCTGGTTTCCTCTGCTTTAACTGAGGATTAACTTCGCGTTAATTCACGTTAACTGCCATGTCGTGTGATAAACTTTGGGCATTTCCTGGTTATCTTCGTGTTATATCGCATTTAACTCCCATTTTCCCGTGGGATCTCACTAGTGTGATAAATAAACTCCTTAGAGAGCGCTTAGTTCACTGTTAAGTGGTATAGAAATGTAAAGTGCTATTGCTATTGTTATCAATACAAGTTATGATGCAGCACAAAACATCCTAAACTGCAATAGGAAATATACATGGAAACAACATTAATCAATTCACTGACAAGCATAGAATTGCAGCAAGAAAAGGCAGAATGAAAATAGGAGGAACTGTAGCTCGGTGGTAGATTCTTGTCATGCAGAAGATCCCATACTGTAACCCTGACATTTCCAGTTCAAAGATAGTAAGTTATGGGGAAGACCTCTGCTTGAAATTTTGGAGAATAGCTGCCAGTCCGAGTCTCTGGAAATGAACCTTGAGTGGGGATCAGGTGTTTTATTAGTCTTTAGGAACAGAAGGTCTAGCACAAGCTAGAAGGCAAGGAAAACAACTCAGAAGTCAAGACTAAAAAAGAAGGCAAGCCTAAAGAGCAAATTGTATGTTGGCAAGAAAGAATATCCAAAGTATGATTGCCCAGAGGTGGGCAATCTTGAGGATTGGAGAAAAGGGTGCAGACCACCAGATCTCAGAACCTGACTCCCAGAGCTGCTTTTTCTTCCCCAAGGCAGCCAGAATGTGTTTTAGTGCTAACAGGGTCAGGCTAAAGCTGCACATAGCTCCTTGGCATAGCACATTGCCTGTGACAGCTTGCCTTTGCAGCAGGATTGCAGGCCAAGCTAAGTGACCTGCACCAGTTGCTGCAAGCGGGCTTTTTATTCCAAACAGCTGCTTTCTTTGTCTACTGTTTCACAACATGCCTGATTTTTGGACCTCTTAGTTTTAAGCCATTTCTTGCACGGCTGCTTATCAAGCTAACATCTGGCAAGGTCTTGGCTTGATGTTAAAAGCAATGGCACAGACGCCTTCAGCGGCCACACTCAACCCACGTGTTTGTTTAGTGGGAAGAGTAGCTAGGGGGAAACCAGTTTTCTTTCAAGATATAGGAATGCTATAAATAAGCTGCTTTAGGGTAATATTAGTACTAAGCTGACTTTGCATTTGCTGCATGAATGCTGTAATGCAATCTTAGGCATAACACCTTATAATGAGGGTAGAATATTTATCAGTGCTCCAGACATATACAGCAGAAAAGAAAACTGTGATATTACCAAAGATGATCTTTTACAGCAGAGGTGGGCAACTTGCCGGGGGGTGGGGGGTCAAATGAGATAGCATAAGTAGTCCTACAGGTTCCCCACCCGAATTTTGGAGAACCTATTGCCCTCTAGTTATTCTTGGATTATAACTCCTTATCAACTCCAGGCAGCATAGCAGTGAGAAATGCTGGTACTTGTAGTACAACAACATATGGACTGGAATGCAGGGGTAAACTCCCATAGTTTTTTGCATAATGAACCCCTCAGCAAAATCAACTTTCCTTCACCCAACTGCCCTGGCCTCATGGGAGAGAAGAAGAGGCATAGAATCATAGAGTTGGAAGATACCACAAGGGCCATCCAGTCCAACCCCATTCTGCCATGCAGGAACTCTCAATCAAAGCATCCCAGAAAGATGGATGTCCTAGTTTCTGGAGCAGCAGAAAACAAGCTTGCTCCCTCCTCAATATCAGATCCAGACCACAGCCAAGGCTTGTAGATTCTTTTTGTACAATATTGCCAAAATCCGACCATATCTCTCCGCCTCTACTGCCAAGATCCTGGTCCATGCCCTAGTGATCTCACGACTTGATTACTGTAATGTCCTCCTGGCTGGGCTTCCTCTTTCTCACCTCCGTCCTTTAATCTCTGTCCAGCATTCAGCTGCACGCATTATCACTTCCACCCACCACTCTGACCACATCTCTCCTGTCTTGGCATCCCTTCACTGGCTCCCCCTCCCTTTCCGCATTCAGTATAAGCTCCTGCTGTCGACATTCAAAGCCCTCCATGGACTGGCCCCTCCTTACTTATCCGACCTTCTCTCTCCTCACCTTCCCACCAGGGCCCTCCGTTCTGGTAGTCAAGGTCTGCTGTCCCAGCCCAGGATTTCCTCTGCCCCATCCCGGATTTGCCCCTTTTCACTCGCTGCCCCTCACTCCTGGAACCTTCTTCCTCCACAAGCAAGAGCCATCACTTCTTTAACCAGCTTCAAAACGGAGTTGAAAACCATCCTGTTCAGAGAAGCCTTCCCAGGCATCGCATAATTGTCGCTTACTATCTGATGTTCTGTTGTTGGCTGTTTATCGATCCATTTCCTGTATTGCTATGTACTGTATATGTATTATCCTACTTGTGAGTATGTATTTTCCCTGGATAATGATTAACCTTCCATTATGAAGCCAAGCCCTCCCTCCAGTCCATCTGCCTTGGTCCAGGCCTCGGAGGTTGAGAGGAACTGCTGGACCTCTTACCCTTTCCCGTCACCACCCCCTTCTCCTTCTGTGTCTTGTCTTTCTAGATTGTAAGCCTGAGGGCAGGGAACCGTCTAACTAAAAAGATTGCATGTACAGCGCTGTGTAAATTTACAGCGCTTCATAAATAAAGGTTAATAATAATAATAAATAATATGACATCCCTTCAAATATTTAAACAGGGCTATCATATCACCTCTTAAACCTCTCTTCTCCAGGTTAAACATCAGGGAAAATCAGTAAATAAGAATATAAAGAGCATACCTAAAAAGAAAAAAACTCATAAAAAATGCAAGGGTCAATGTAAGTACTGTATCTTAACTCTTATTTAAAAGAAGAAACTATCCCCTGGTGAAAAGCAAGAGTATAATCTGTCCTGGAAACATTTACCCTCTGTATTCTCTCATCCATCCAGCCTTAAGACTAAGCACATAGAGTTATGTCTGCTGGAAATTTGTAAGTTCT
Source organism: Sceloporus undulatus (assembly GCF_019175285.1). NCBI lineage: Eukaryota > Metazoa > Chordata > Lepidosauria > Squamata > Phrynosomatidae > Sceloporus > Sceloporus undulatus. The sequence goes on along the minus strand of NC_056529.1, from coordinate 35,075,731 downwards.
TTGCCATTGTTTTACTTTGCTTCATCCTTTAGATCAGGGGTTGGCAACCTACAGCCTGCGGGCCGGATCTGGCCAGGCGAGGCCTTGGGACCAGCCCCAGCCCGGTCCTGCCACCAATTGCCGCTCCCGGCTGCATATCCCGGAGGTCCTGGGTGCCGCCAAAAACCGGGACAACCCCGGTTGCAGCCAAATTGGCTGTGGCCCACGGGGTCTCACTGCCCTCCTCCTCCACCACCGCACATGGCTGCGCGGAGGAAGAGGAGGGCAGCGAGGCCTGGGGCAGAGGAGGCGAGGTGGAGGCGGCGCCTCCTGCGTGCGGCTGCGCCACCCTCCCCGCCTCCCCGCGGCCTCCTCCCTCCTTCCTGGCCTCTGAGGCCGGGAAGGAGTGAGGAGACCGCCCACGATTGCCGTGATCGCGGGCGGCCCTGCAGGCTCCTTCCTGGCCTATGAGGGGGCCTCGGTCCCCTCAGAGGCTGGGAAGGAGGAGGAGGGCACCCGCGTGGGCGGCCCTGCCGGCTCCTTTCCGGACTCTGAGGGGGCCTTGTCCTCCACAGAGGCCGGGAAGGAGCGGGAGGGGGGGGGTTCCTCCATGTAAAAAAAAAAGTGTCCTACCTTTGTCCCGGTTTGGACGTCCTGACTTATGGCAACCCTACCCCCGCCGCAGCTTCCGCACCGCTCCGGGCGCCATTTTGAGTTCGGCCCCCCAGTTGTCTGAGGGACAGCAACCCGGCCCCCGGCTCAAAAAGGTTGCCTACCCCTGCTTTAGATCCTTTGCTATATGCCCCTACGTTTTACCCTCGATTTATCCACGAGTCATAGCAAAATCCATAATTTTGGCTCCAAAACCTGCCCTCAACTTATACATGAGGTCGACTTATAGTTGGGTATGTATGGTATATTGTGCATTTCGGTTTGCTAATAAAGGTATCACTGTCTGGTGGATTTTTCTTTGAATTTTCTGTTTGTTGAAGATAGCCTTGCCAAGTCTGGCGAAACAGTAATATATCTCAGAAGGTAGATCTGGGTCTGTCACTAGAGATTGAGGTGATCTGCAGCAGATCAGCAAGGATGTTGGTGTCTATTTGTTTAAAAGTGGCATCACTAAGGTGCCGTTTCCCACCTATGTTCAATTGCTGAGATGAATAAAGTAGAAAAATTGATGTTCTTTCTTCGATGGATTTAGTTCTGCTACTGAAAACAATTTCCAAGTTCAAAATGTGCTCAAATAGATGTCCCAAATATATCTTACCTGTTTGGATGACAGCTCTCAGACTCTTCCAGGTTCTGGGTGTTGTAATCCAAAATGTAACGTTTCCAAGCTTTGGGCCTGAATAGCTTGACGTTTGTCTAAAATAAACAAAGCCGGCAGCTTGAGTCAATGGCAGCAAAGGTGCTCTGGAAGCATTCACTCTCTTTTATGCTTTGCACCACTTACAAACAGCAGGGTGGTTTTTCTTTTTTCTTTCTTTGCAAGCTGACACATCACAAGTGTGGTCATCCAGTTGTTGGCTCTTTATCATTTCCCCCCCTTCATTTCTAACAATGATGAAAGAGTCGCTGGATTTGTTTCGTCATTCTTTGTTTCCCTTCTCAGCAGGTAATGGGCAAAAACATGAGCTTAGATTAGCTGTTTTTGCCTATGATGTGTCTCAGTACCATCCCCACTCCTCCAGACACCAGTTCAGTTTATTGTCCAATATATATATATATGCACTGAAAACGGACAATTAATGTACTAAAAATGGAGCAAGCTTGTTTTCTGCGTCTCCAGAGAATGGGACCCGAAATAATGGAAATAACAGGAAAAGAGATTCCACCTCAATATTCGGAGGAACTTCGTGACAGTAAGTTCGACAGTGGAACATGTTTCCTCGGAGTGTAGTAGAGTCTCCTTCCTTGGAGGTCTTTAAAGTGAGGCTGGACGGACATCTGTTGGGGATGCTTTGATTTAGATTTCCTGCATGGCAGAATGGGGCTGGACTGGATGGTGCTCGCGGTCTCTTCTAACTCTAGGATTCTATGATTCAAATTAGCTGAACGTCCTTATTTTTGAAAAACACGAGAACAAATTTTGCTTATTCCTCCTAGTCCTTTATCAAGGATTGTTCTCTTTTAGAAGAGGTATACATGCTTCCAAAGATTCTTGGTGAGATTGGCTAGTTGCTAGTCACTTTTCTCCTGGATGAAGAAGAGCCATTAGTGAAAACCCTTTGGGTTCAGCTAGTCAACCAATTACAAATCCACCAAACAGCGCAACAACAATTCCCAAACAGGGAATGTGGTAAAATGAGTTAGTGTATAATTCATATATGAACACACCGTATTTAAAAATATAATAATCCAACAGATATACCTGTGGTTCACAGAGCAATTATCCTGTTACCAAAGAGTCATCCAGTATCTGTAAGTAGGATGGATCAGGCTTATAATAAAAAATGTTCCTGTAGAAAACATATATAAACATATATAGTGCGCCCGAGCCATATGCGAGTGCACTATACACGGCTTCCTGCTTACACGGAAGCTGTGCAACAATAACAATAATGGCCCACGCCCGTGCACCCATGCTGCACGGCCGCCTCATGTGCGTACCCCATTATTTCTATGGGGCATGAGCATACGCAGATTTTCCCTTACGTGGGGGGGGGGGTCCGGAGATACAGGAGAACCCCAAAATATTACGTCCCCATACTTACTATGTCCTAGATGGTCAAAATAGTTGCAAAGGCCAATGTGAATGTTTCCAAACGGAGGGCTTTTTCTTACCCGCTTGTTACAGGTGAATTGGAGGGGCTAAAAATAATATGGGACAGTATCGAATAAAGTCTAGATATGAATTAGTGGAGAATGGGATAAGGTGCCATCAATTAACTGAAATGTTCAAGAATGATCAAAAACTGGAAGGTCTTGAAGAAGGAATCCGAATTTGAGGAAGGAATACAACCAAGAAGTAAGAAAATTATAAGAGAAATTTATAAAATATTACTAAAATTAGATCAAGAACAGGAAGTGATAAAAGATAACATGATCAAATGGGCCCAATATATTAGACATGCTATCCAATTAGAAAATTGGGAAGGAGTGTGGCAGAAGTATCTAAAACTTACAAATAGCTGTACACTAAAAGAAAAATTTGATAAACTATATCTTAGATGGTTTTGAACACCAGTGTGAATTGCAAAAATATCAAAAAAATGTACAAAAGACACCGTTTCTGTTAAATATGGTAGAAGATGAAGATCTGGAGAGGAAATATGGAAAACTACTGTTTTACTTAATCTGTGCAGCTACAATATTGCTAGCATCTCCATGGAATAAAAGAGCAAACATCTTGTATAGATGATTGGGTGTTAAAGGCATATGATTTTATGGAAATGGACAAACTGACTTATTATGTAAATAGGAAATCACTAAATGACTTTAAATAAGATTAGAAATCTTGGATACACTATTTAAAAGAAGAAAATGGAATTTACGTTGGTATAATATTTGCATAAATCCAATTCGCCAAAGAGAGAATTATATTACGAAATATAAATACAGCTAGGAGACAATATGTAGTTAGAAAAGAAGGTTTAATAGAAATGGTCTTCGTTTACCATATATTTACATGTGGAGTAAAAAAATAATAACAATAGAGATAACAAAAGGTCAAAAACCAAGACGTAGAAGATATGGAAACGGATAAGGGAAAAGGAAGCAAGAATTTTGCAAATATGTACAATATATAAGTATGACAATGTATTTTATTTGTGATAAAAAAGGCACATTATGCCACATGTGATGGCAATGCCCTGTAATTCATTTTGTTTTGGAAAGAGATACATAAAAATATAGAACAAATTCTAAACATGAGTTTCTCTATGAGCCCAAAGTGATATTTACTGAATATGGTGCAAGTGGCAAATAAACCATCAGAGAAGAAATATTGGAGAATTATACTTTATATGGTGACAGCAGCAAGGTTGATAAGAGCCAAAAAATGGAAACAAAAGAGAGGGCCCCCAAATAAGAGATCAGTTGCTCAAGTTATTTGAGATGTAGGAGATGGATATCCTAACCCAGTTATTCAAAGGAAAGTCTATGAATTATTGTAATGATGAATAAAAAAAAGCAATTAATTTTTTAGAAAAGAATCAATAATGTAGTAAGAAAGAGGTCTGGGAAAGATAAGAATAGATAATGTATTGGGGGAAGGGAAGAGGGATGGAAAAGAAGGTAAATATAGTAATTAATTAGAAAAAGATAATTGATAAAAAGTTTTTTTAAAAAAGAAGAAATTAAACGGGGAGGAAAAATTAGAAAGAATAAGGAAGAATAAAAAATAAAAAGAAAATAGATTACCAAATAACTTCATAGTTTTAAAGGATTTTAAAAGGTGTAAAATATAAGCTAAGAAGGCAATTCGTATTTAATTAATTAAAAAGGGGGAGAATTAAAAATAGCTAAAATCTCACAACTAGTTGTCTGACAGAAGTCAGGGACGAGAAGGAAATGAAGATGTATGAAATAAGAAGATAGATGAAAGTATAGGAAGTGAAAAGAAAGAAAAGGTAAGGATGTAGGGAAATAGAAGCAATTAAAAAAAGATAATCAAAGGAAGGAAGAAGATGGAAGACAGGGAAAGATAAAATAAATAGAACAATAGAAGGAAATAGAGTTGTTAAGAAGCAATGAGAAGGACAACATAAGTAAGAGAGAAGGTGAGAAGGTATGATGTTGTAAAGATACAGAGGAAAGATATTAAAAGAAAGAAGAAAAGAGTCGAAGAATAGCAGGAGTGAGAAATAAGGAGAGTGGAGAATAATGAGTTAGATTAGGAAGAGAAAAAGGACTCAAAATAATGTGTAAAAGAATGGGAGAAAAACAAAGAAGGAAGAGAAGGAAGGGAATGGAGAAAAGGGAAAAGACTAACAGGGAATATAGGAAATACAAGCAAGAAGGAAAAGAAGGCCTGCCAACCAGAAGACATTGTATATATAAGAACAATTAAAATGAACTCTGTAAGGAAAAGAAGATATGAGTTGGGGAAATTTTGTATTAGAAATGTATTGACTATAATTCGTCATCTGGGATTATACTGTAAAGAAAATAAATGGTGATGTAAAATACTCAAATGAAGAAGGGAGGAAAGGTATGGAAAGATCAATTCAGTACTGTACAATGCATGTGAACTATAATTAATGCAATACAATTCATGCATTTTGATGATTACATCATAATAACATGATATTATTATATCATAATAGATGCATTAGTTTAAGGGTGCCACAAGACTACAATTCTTAGGTACAAATCTGAGGCATGCTGAAAATTATGTGCAAGTATTGCACTGATTTAAGTAGTTTAGGTTTGGGAGCTACTCTTAGAAGTAAACATAACTTACACATTCAGTTGTACTATAAAAGAATACAGTACACTATGCCAGTCTTCCTTAAACATACAAAATGCGATTTATTTCCAGAACTGCAAACTTCCTTTTTAAAACCAGATTATAATGAAATTGCTACAGGATATTTTTGTTTCCAAAGAAATATTAATACAAGAAAATGTTTTATAAAATTATACACACACACACACACATAAAATTTCAAATTATGAAACAGAAATGGATTAACACTACTTTACAGAAGCAAATGTGAACACTATAATTCTATAGTGTTTGTGTAATCCCAGAATTAATATCATATTTCTTATTATGCTCATATAGTTTTTTAAGTCACCTCTAGTGCTGGTCTGGTCCCATGTATTAAAACTGTATGTATTACTTACATTGTGAAGGATATAATGAAAGGGTAAATAAATTACATCTTAAACATTACTGTTGTTCTGTCATTTAATTACAGTTAGAGGCATCCTGAATTTACCATGTTAGATTATTCAATATTTACTGGAGAAAATTAATGTCAATAAATTAAAATATACAGACTGAGAAACCTATGGAAGAAATAACTTCATGCAGATAAAGGTAAAGACTGATGGTAGTACTATCATACAGAATGCATAATTCAATATTCAATGCTGAGCAGAAAAACCTGGAACAGATCTTTACGAATGGAGCAGCCTTCTCCAACCTGTGTAATCCAGTGGTGTTAATCCACAACTCCTATCATTGCTGGCATAACCGGGTAGGCTATTATGGGAATTGTAATCCAACAAATCCAGAATCGCAGAAAAAGTGGGAGTAGAAAATGTAACAATGTATTTCCACAGCTTCCTGCAGAGACATTCCCGTTTTAACTACAGAAATTCGAGATAACTATTAAGTTAAATATGGGGCTCTCCAGACCGCTCCAAAGGGACGGGCTGGAGGCGCCCAGTTTCCCTCCGGAGGGACGCAGCAGCAGCCAAACTGCACGGTGTCCCTCCAGACCAAAAAGAACCTGGAAAAACTTTTTGGCATGCGGAAACAATGTCATCAGTGCACCATTGGCGCACTGTGATGCGTCCACGATGCAAGCGCGGTGCCTGGAGGTGTGGACATGGCACAGCGTTTGCGTTGTGCATGTACGCCATGTATGCATGGTGCCACGTAAAGATGGTGCCATCCATACTTGTTAGGGTTCTGGAGCATGCAGATGCTGCGTGCTCCGGAACCCTAAACTTGGCCCGAGGACGGCGCTTACCGCCCATCTGTCTAGGGCCTATATCAGTTCAGTGGTTCTGAGCTTTTCACTCTCCAGAGGTTTGGGATTTTGACTCACAGAAACCCTGACCATTGGTGAAGAGAGCATGGAGGGGGCAGAGAAGTGCCAAGCACTTCTCCTCTCCACCAGGGATGCAAAAGAGAATGGCTGCAGCTAAAGATTTGAGTTCAAAAGATTAAGGGACGACAGGTACCTTTGTATATCTTGATGGCATATTATGGTACATCGTCCTGCTTCTTAATCTATTTGAGATGAAAGTGACAAGAGCTCAATCCTGTATCTAATCTGGCAACCCAAGACAACCTTCTTCATCCTGGAATCGGCACAGACTCTAACAGGCCCATGGTGTCAATGGAGAAAACACTGAGCTTGAACACCACTGTTGGAAGAGAAACACCAAAATCCAAAATGTCAGATGCCGCCCTCCCAGAGCTTGCAACTCTTGCCTGGATTGGAGGCTGCAATTCCTAAATTTATCAGTCTCATCATGGTCTTAACAATCCACAGAACTGGTGCATATATACATCCATATATATAGAGAAAGATAAGGTACAAATACATATATATATATATATATATATATAAATATAGGTACATACATTTTGAAACAAAGGCATGAAAAAGGAACATATCTCATCCTGTAAAACAACAAAAACAAAGAAACAGGGCATGGGCCATATCTGGATTGGGAAGTGGAGGAAACCCATGGATGAAGATGTGATAGATGGGTATATCTCTCTCACCAACAGAGAATTATACTTTATGCATCCAATGAAGTGTACTCTAATCCATTAAAGCTTACGGCAGAGTAGACTGATATACCTTTAACAGTCTATAAGACTCTTGGGCCCTATCTGCTCAGGCCACAGGCCCAGGGTCTGTCCTAGAACATTGTGATTTGGTACTATCCCCAGATCCACCACAATAGTTGTTGCTTGTATTTCACCAAACCTGGTGTGGCAGCGCAGTGTTGTTCACATGAACCAGTCAGGCATCGACAGAGTTGGCCATTCCCCTGTGCAGGAGTTCTGTGAGAAGGTCATCTGTTGCACCATCACTTCTCCTGAAAGTGGGCTTGACTGTGTGACCAATGGGAAGAAAGGGTAGAGAGAGCCTCCGATCACATATCTAAGGTCTCTGGAGGCTCCAGCCATTTGAGGGTCCTTCTACCCTTGTTGATCACATGGGTGAGCCAGAAGTGATGGCACACCAGGCAGGAACACTCCAGAGCAGTGGCAGCTCTGGAGACACATGGAAGGGAGATGGCACAGTGCCTGGCGTGTGAAAAGTGGGCCAACCCAATTCAGCTGTTTGTATGCTACAAAACCACATGCCATTAGTTGGGGAAACACTGGGGCTTCTTGCAGCTTTGCCAACTCTGGGGGCAAAGTCAGGTTAATGAGAAATAGCTGCAGCTTTTCACCAGACGTTGCCATGCATCATGTGACAGGCAGCACCGGCATCAAGGTGGGAACGGGGTCTTTCGCCCAGGCAGACCTGGCTTTGGTTGTTTCTGCCATAAAAGAGATTTCAGATTGTGAGATCGATGTACAAACAAATTTTGTTGCTGACTTCAAAGGTTTCTAGCCACTTATACAGCTGTAATTCATTTTTGAAAAATAAACTATGACTGATGACTATGGAGAGAAAAAAAATGATTCTTACTTCCATTCTATGCTTTTGTTCCTCAGCTCTACTTAAACTTTAAATTTTCATAGGTAAGTAGGAACTGTAGGTAGGACAACAGTGCAGACATGCAGAACAGAAGCAGCAGTATGAAAGTGGGAGTCCAAGAAACATAGGACTAAATAATAATAATAAAAGAGACTGAGCCTGTTAAAGCTGCTTTCTGGGTATCTTAAGAGTACAGTGTTTATACACTTCATGCTCCCAAGATGCCCAGAAGCCGGCTGCCCAGACATGGGCAGCTTCAAGATGCTCCGGCGGCATGGCTCTTTCCTGGCCCAAATAGGAGCGGATCTTTTCCACTCCTATTTGGGCCGGGTTCAGGATGGATTGGGGCTGAAGTGTGTTTGCCATGGTCCCATGCGTCTTCGACAGGAGTGGCTTTAAGCCACCTTCATAAGCTGTCTGTTTTGGCCGTCAGTTAAGAAGAATGAGATGTTTGGCTTGTTAGCGCACTTGAAGCCAAGTTGCATAATTTCGAATGACTATAGAAGAACTGTCAACAATTCATAAGGAATCTCCTTTTTTATATAGTAGCTAAGATAGAGGAAGCACTGGATAGAACTATTTCCATCCTTCTGTTGAGAAAAACAAATAGTTCTTAAAGAACTCATTTCCAAATTTCTGAATCTGGCCTTTTTTTCTTCTCAGATCTGAAATACTTGTTAAGTCAATATCCATCATTAACATGATTTCATAGAATCATAGAGTTGGAAGAGACCACTAGGGCCATCCAGTCCAACTCCCTGCCATGCAGGAAATCCAAATCAAAGCATCCCCAACAGATGGCCATCCAGCCTCTGCTTAAAGACCTCCAAGGAAGGAGACTCCACTACACTCCAAGGGAGTGAGTTCCACTGTCGAACAGCCCTTACTGTTAGGAAGTTCTTCCTAATGTTAAGGTGGAATCTCTTTTCCTGTAGCTTGCATCCATTGTTCCGGGTCCTGTTCTCTGGAGCAGCAGAAAACAAGCTTGCTCCCTCTTCAATATGACATCCTTTCAAATATTTAAACAGGGCTATCATATCACCTCTTAACCTTCTCTTCTCCAGGCTAAACATCCCCAGCTCCCTGAGTCGTTCCTCATAGGGCAAGGTTTCACCATTTTAGTCGCCCTCCTTTGGACACGCTCCAGTTTCTCAATGTCCTTTTTGAATTGTGGTGCCCAGAACTGGACACAATATTCCAGGTGGGGCCTGACCAAAGCAGAGTACAATGGCACAATTACTTCTCTTGATCTAGACACTATACTTTTATTGATGCAGCCTAAAATTGCATTGGCCTTTTTAGCTGCAGCATCGCACTGTTGACTCATGTTCAATTTATCGTCTACTTGGACTCCTAGATCCCTTTCACGTGTACTTTCATTCAGCCATGTGTCTCCCATTCTATATCTGTGTATTTCATTTTTCCGCCCTAAGTGCAGTACCTTGCATTTCTCTGTGTTGAATTTCATTTTGTTAGCTTTGGCCCAGCTTTCTAGTCTATTTGATAAGTAACTTCTCATTACAGCTCAGCTGTTGCCCATTTTGAGACCTGTTTATCACCAAACATACATAAAGCCAGTCAATAGTAGTCCGTAATACATTCCTGTTCATTTAAATAAATTTATGATGATGTTAGTCACAAGCCTGCATTTTGAATAGCAACAACAATTTCCCCCTTTGTCTGATGAAGAAGCTAGTGGAGCTTCGAAAACTTGTAACATATATTTTGTGCACTTTGGTTGGCCAATAAAGGTATCACTGGCTTTTGAATTTACTGCCTTGTGTGATAAAGCCCATAACCTGAGGTGGGACTCAGAATAGTGGGTGAAAAGTAGAGCAAAGCAGGTTTGGGCTAATGTAGATATTTTTCTAACAGCACAGGCTATTTGACAGTGCTTTTTTTCCTCACTGGAGGCATTCTACCAGAGGCTGGACAGCCATCTGCCAGGGATGCTGTGGTGCATCTCCCACTGTCAATCTTCTAACCCCCTTCTATCTTTTAAATCATTCTATGGGCCCAAACAGACAGGCCAAAATAAAGCTGCTTCAGGTCACTTTGGAGGTATGCTGTGTAAATGATGCATGCGTCCTACAAGGCCAGAAGCCACGCCAAACCCATGCTCCAGTCCTAAGGACTGGAGCGCAACTTTGGCACAACTTCTGGCCTCTTAAGACGTGTGTGTTATTTAAACAGCATACCTTCAAAGTGACCCGAAGCAGCTTTATTTTGGCCTGTCTGTACGGGCCCCAAATTTTTCTTTTTAACAGTACTTTATCCCTGAATCATTGAAGTATTTTATTTCTGAAAGAACAAGTTTTTTCCCCTGCTCTCTCTATTTCATGTGCCTCTCTCTGTGGCCATTATTATTTATGAATGAGTCCTTTGTATTTTCGGAATCCTGTTGGGTACTTGCTCCCCTCTTCGCATTCTGCAAACATTAGTTTGCAGGGAGAGGCAACACAGACAAGTCCCACTGCATTGTTGGACACTGGATTCAAAGCAAAAGTTCTGTCAAAGCTCTTAAGAGGTTGTTTATATGTCTCATCTTGCCCTCATTCTACTTAACAAAAATATGGCACAATTCACAATTTTATAACACAATCCAACAATTTAATCACTGAGGTCAAATTTCAATTACTGCTTTGGATCAATTCAAGTGCATAGTTGCTTACATTTCAAGGCTATTGTGATTGTGGTTGTACTTGTTACTTTTATAGTTTAATGTACTTATTTCTTCTATATCTCCAACAGGCACTTCAGTCAAGGTTGCCATCATATGCTCATTTACAATTAACTAATTAGTGACAATAAAACAATGGAACCAATCTAATTGGTTGTCAGGTTTCCTTTTTTAAACATTTTACTTGAGTGTTTACCAAGACAATGAATTATATCACAAGTGGGCTTTGTTTGTTCTAGCAGATATTGAAGATAAAAATGAAATGAAGAAATAGTTTTCATAGTAAATTGTGAATATTGGTTGGACCCAATAAGGTCCTAGTTCATCCAATTTTAAACATAGTGGGAATATTATAGTGATTTGTTTGGAGTACTCTTTACTAAAGAAATGCCTCCCAACTTCAAAGAACCATAAAAACCTGTTGTTTTCTAGAGATAAATATTTCATACAAATACCAACACAACAACAAAAAACAACTCAGCTGTTCTGCTTCATAAAATTAACCTAAATCTCAAGATGTCCAAAAGGTAACATTAGCCATTTGAATCACATACACCTAATGTTTCCGTTAATCAAATGGCATCGCTTTTTCTTGTCGGGTCAGAATCCTTCAACTTTCCCAAAGGAAGATTTCATTCACTGTGATGCTGATTTAAAAGTAATAGTTTTAGAGATCAGAATGTGGCCTGAGACTAAAAATGGTTTGAAATAGGCATTGCTTCAACAGCCTTCTCTAACTTGGCACCCTCTGGATATGTTGGGGTATGGCTAGTACCAACTAACATCCATTAGCCCCAATGGGAATTGCAGTTCCACACATCTAGAGGGCAACAGGATGGAGATGGGTGGCAAGAAAAGCGTTTATTTTGACCCAACATTCCTTATGTAAAACTCTTCGAACCACTTTCAACTCTTTGTTGGTATATGTGTTGCACATGTGTTTGAGGCTTCTTTTCTGCTGGGAAAGAAACTACTGTATCAATAAACTACAGAGTCACAGAATTGTACAATTTGAAGAAGTCTTGGAGGTCATTTACCTCATCCTCCCCATTTCAGCTCCAGGTCATTTTGTGCTTTCTTCACACCTCACAATGTTCCTCTCAAGATCTGAGCTGTTTGCAATCACTGCCGTTTTCAACTTTGCTGAACAAGGATTCTGCTAAAAGCAAAAACAGAACGGCCAAAAGAGAGACAGGGAAGTTGTGACTTCCCAGATGTTTCACTTCATTTCCATGAAACCCAGCCAGCAAGACCAAAGTTGCCAAAGCCTAGTGCACTCACAAGCATCTCACCATGTGGCAAATCTTAAAAGTAATGGTGCAAAGCATATCCTTTCTTTTGTGAAATATCTACTCAAAAGTCAGGAGGTTGCCCCAAGGCCAGTGGAACATACAGTAAGTGCATTTCCAGAGGAGATAGCATACAATTGTTTCAGCTCTGTCACATACCTTCAACTGCTATTTCCACTGACTTGTTCTGATGTAGACTGGTATGCTCCATTCAAACCCCTAGATTACTTCTAGAGAGGGAGGGTGGCTCCATGTAATCTATGATTTCACTATGCTAGAAAGTTTAATGATAACTAAGGAAAAATGGAACCCATTCCTGATAATAAAGCTTATTAAGAAAAAGAGAAGAGATAAGGAGTCATTTGCTGCCCATGGTGGTGCAAGATTTGGGTGAATTATATCAGGAATGCCATCCATTGTAACCATCGCTTCCTGGGTTTCCTTTCAGCTACCTTTGTTGCATTCTAACTAGAAGATATTTCAGTGAAAGCTGATGAACAACAGCAGGAATGAATTCTACATTTCTTAGCAGCCTCACATTGTGTGTCTTGGCAGAAAATAATGGCAAGCATGGCCCCAAAAAGTTACTTATTTTCATGCTATGGAAGTAAATGCATTTGCAGTACTGTATCTGGAAAATTATGATGATCTTGGTAATAACAATATCCATCCAACCCAACTTTATTTTTTACTTTGCACCAGTTTTATGAGCAAATTATTTGTTTCAGAACTGTCTGCTTTTATAATCTAAGAATGACCTTCTGCTCATCTGGGAAGATCTGGAGTAGAAACACCAGACTCTAACATTTCTACTCTTCTTTTTTTTGCTGCAGTTTGATATAGGTAGTAAAAATTAATAGCTAGAGAACAGGGGAAGGAAAAAGGAATGAGCTGGAAGATGCTGATTCAATAGAGTTTTATCATTCTAGCTGTAATTAAGTGGTATTCAGATGAACCCACAAAGCTCTCATAGGATTTTAAATATAAGGGAAAACACCATCAAAACTCCAGAAACTAGAAAGGCTTGTCAATCTGTTGACAAATCAAAGAGTACTGTATATGGAGCCTGCCCCACACTTTTTCAATTCTAGGCCAAGTGCTTTGGAAAATTGCTGCTTCAGAAATGACCTGTTTGATCAGAAGAGGGACCCTTACAAAAGATCTCTTGCTGACTATAAATTCAATGCAGTTGTATTTTTTCTTCTCATGGCCATCTTTTGCGTAAAACAGAATATAATCCAAAGGAGGCTTAAAGTACATAGTGCTAGTAGTCATAATGATCCCAAAAGTCAAAGGTCACCACTCTGAGGTTCCAGGTTCCGCGGCTCTCTCTGATGGTTCTGAGACAGCCTTGGAAATCGGGTTGTCCCTCGTGGGCGACTGCTACTGTCCCTTGTAGATTCTCCCATGGGCTGGAAGTCACTAGAAAACAAAAGAAGAAACCTACAAGTTCATGACGATATATTAAAATGATCCTATTATTATTATTATTATTATTATTATTATTATTATTATTATTAAAATTATTATTATACTTTATTTATATAGCGTTGTAGATCCTGCATTTTTGCCCTTCCATGTGGGAAAAGCAAGTATTGTAACATAATAGTAACATAGCAATATATGCTAGAACTTATCACTTGTACAATAATCAGGGAATGAATTATTTTCACACTTATATTATACAATCCAATAAAACGCAAAATGCCATAGTCTGTAGTACTAGGGCAATATTTTATAAGCCAAAGTGAGACAAGTGTGAAGCAATCCAGTTGGCCCTCCTTATCCACGAATTTTTTAATCCACGGATTCAAGCATCAGTGGCTTGAACATATTCCAAAAAAGTTTAAATTCCAAATAGTAAACCTTGATTTTCCATTTTATATAAAGGACACCATTTTACTATGCCATTGTATTTAATGGGATTCTAGCATTCATGGATTTCGTTATCCACGTGTGTGTGTGTGTGTGTGTGTGTGTGTCCTTGGAACCAAATCCCAGTGGATAACAAGGGCCCACTGTATAATCTCTGTCTGTCTATATAGATCAGTATAGACATAGTGTCAGGGTCCCCTTTTTGGGTCCCTCTGCCATGATATTATGTTAGTGTATGGAATATTAGGGTACAGATAGTACCATGCAGGTGTTGATAGATCTCAGGACTTGGGAATATGGGGAAGGAGGTGAAAACAGCTAATACATTCCTTTTAGGAGCCTTGGAATTAGTTCTGTACCATAATAGAGTAATTGAAAAACAACATTGCAGAAAGAATAATGTGCATTTCACCACAAGGCTATTTAGGCATGGTGCACAAACTAACATGCTACCGTATCCAGAAGCTATGGATCTTGCATGACAAGAACTAGGAGGGGATATAGTGATGTAGTAATAGGTTGATATAGTAATCAATCAATCAATCAATGTTTATTGATTAACCCTTAGGCCATATCAAAATAACACAAAAGCAGATAAAACACACTATAAAATTCTATAGAAGTTCTAGAGCTGATATAGTGAAATAGAAGTAATTTGATGTGGAGAAATGGCGCTATGGTTAACCAGATCAAATAATTTAACATTCCTTTTTGTCAGCCAGATGCCTAAATACTTTACTTTGTTCTGTATTTGACAATTTGTGAAGCTAATCAGCTGTGAGTCTTCCTTCTTACACAAATTCTTTGTTAGTAAACCTGTTTTCTCTCTATTAATTTTGAATCCTGAAATTTTTCCAAATTCCTCCGTTATCTGGAATAATCCGCAAATCCTAAGGGATGAATATACACACACACACGTGTGTGTAAAATCATATGGAAAAGAGGGGAAGAAAATTTCAGGAACAATTCAGCTTACACAATTTGATTCCCAAAATAAAACGCATATTCAGCAATTCACAGAAACATAAGATATGCTCATTCTACCTCGGTACAGCTGTAAATGTGATCTGTACTCTGGATTTAAGAGGCTACTTGTAATGTACAAAACAGGAATAAGTACAGTATCATCACAAATGTTAAATCATGTGCTTGCAGTGACAACACACGTATTATAGAACATATGCGCAATGCTAGGCTCAACTGAAGGTGAGGGACAATACAAATGACATTCATTAGATAGTTATACAATCTGGCAGAGCAAAGTGTTATGATTAGAGAGACCCGGTTTATAATCTCTGCAGATTTCTGGGGGATTTACAGCTATGTTTTCTGACTCCCAATTAAGCATCAGCAAAAACTCAGAAGCTTTCTACCTCTATATTACGTAGTTGAAAAAACCAGCTGGAAGGAGGTTTTTTTTTTTTTACCTAGTTCAGTACTGGGCTGAACACATGGCTAGAGGTAGACTAGTCCCTAACTCTTAACACGTATCTGCAAACCTGTGCACCTGGGCTCTGCTTAGCGAAATTTGGAATTCCAGTTTAAAACAAAACCAGTCCTTCAAGGCCGAATCTGTCCATGTCTGATTTAAGATGTACTGCAATTTACATATACTTTCAAAATCTCTGACATGAAAAAGCTTGTAGACGAAATACTGGTACAACATCCCCATTTTTATGTATTTTTATTACCAGAGAAGATGAAATGTGTATCGCAATAATGGCTCTTATTTTATTGCTGAAAGTAAAGTACAGAGCAGTTGTCAATTGCAGATGGAGCAGCAGGCATTCCATTATCCTGGAGTAATGTAGCGGAGTTTTAAAACTTGAAAATATCAAAGTGGAAATGAGTTTCATCACAGAGCATCACACTTTGTTGTTGGCATGCACAAGCATAAGTCATCGCAAGTATGATTGCATCTTTTTGTTCATGTGATCTTATGGCACAGTTTGACTATCGAGCTCATTAATTCTCCAGCTTAACAGTCATACAAGCCGGGAATGCAAAGAAAAGAGAAAAGGCCAAAAGCTAATATTGTGTTAAGTAATTTAATTCTGTAGGTAACATTTTAGCCTTGTAAAATTGCATACAATGCTCTGGGGAAATGAAGACAAGAGACAGTTTTTACAAATCTATTTTGGAAAGATGTCTTGCTTATAGCTTTCCAACAGAGTTATAATAGGAAGAATTATTGAACAATTAAAATATTTGGCTTTCCCACTTCCCCTTTTTGGCTTTCTTATTGTTGACAAGACGGTAAAAGTCATTTCTGGAAACCTGAAATTATGGGTACCAAAAAATGATGAAATAATTCTGATTTTTGCTAATTCATTCCAAACAAACAGGACCAAAAGAGTATACATTTTGTCATATTTCTTTTCGCCACTTAGGCCAAATTAAAGATGGTATCTGAGATGAAAATGCTAATCCTGAACACAATTCCCAAACCATAAAAAGCACCTCAATAGTTCTATTATCAGATGTGTCCTCAAAGCACAGGAATGACACAGAATTCTCTAAACAGGGAATATTATGAATATATAGCAACAAATATGTGCACAGTACAGTAGGTCCTTGGTATCCACTGGCGTTTGGTTGCAGGACCCACTATGGATACCAAAAACTGTGGATGCTCAAGTCCCATTAAATACAATGGCATAATAAAAGTGTCCCTTAAATAAAATGACAAAATCAAGGTTTGGTATATATTTTAATATTATTTTCAAGCCTTGGATACTTGAATCTATGGATAAAAAATTCATGGATATGGAGATCTGACTGTAGTTGTATTGGGGAATGGCAAATATTAAACAGCATATGCAAAACAGACACAGTTGCTTTAGAATGGTGGGAGATACTAACTCAAGACAGTTTGAGATCTTGGTTAAAGCAGACCTCACTCACACAACAACTACCTTTGAATTCCTTTTTAAAACAGGCAGGAAAAATAAGAATCATATCAGCAAACTCCCTTAAATGATGGATGGGAGTTTCCTATAAGGAAAATATTAAAGGCACAATTTCAGACTGTTCCAATGAGGAAGAAAAATGGGAAGTGCCTAAAGAAACCAGGATGGATGTCTAAAGAAATTTCAGCTGAGCTAAGATTGAAAAGGGACATGTATAAGAAATGGGGGAAAGGGGAAATCAGCAGAAAAGAATAGCCAGCTGATGTAGAAAGTCAGAAAAGCTAAAGCACAGAATCTGACCACACCACTGGCTTGTACAATGGGTCTAATGCCCATAGGCAGTCTGTATCTCACCTTCGTTTGAAAGGACAGATCCACCAAAATGGGGTATTGGTGGGTATAAGCTGTGCTTTGCCATTACTTTTCTTCCGTCCCAAACATATATGCATACGTACATGGACACACCACCAGGAACCACCAGTTGTCTCCCTTGTGCTGTCCAGCTGCCAGCCCATTTGATGCTCCACACAACTGACCACCCACTCAATTGTGTGTGCAGCCATCCATATGGTGCATCAGTGCACTCAGTGACACATTGGACCAGCACAAACATGGAGGCTTCCATATAAGCTCCCTTTCCCCCTGGTCTCTGTTGGACCAGTAAGTTTGTAAATGTTAAGATTAAATCCATTGTATAACTGATGACACCCCATGTTGGTCATTATTTCACTTCACGTGTGCACTGGGTCAATGATTCAGCTGACCACTCATGTGCACATGCATTTTGTTGAAAAAATAAGACTGAAAAGACACAAAGCAAAAATATTATATAAATAATCATTACCTGTTTCTGTTGAAAACTAACAAACTGTAGGGCTCAGTAGAGCAGAGGGTGCCATCCTGGCACGCCGCTGTTTACGTGGGATATGAGATGATAATGTCTGCCGTGTGAAGCGCCCAAACGGCGCTGTGCATGGAGAGCGTCATGAGGGCACTCCTGTAGTGCCGGCAAAAGAAGCTCCTTTTTGGGGCTTCTTTTCCTGGTGGGTTGGGGGTGTGGTGTCCGGTTGCCACGTCCCCAACCCGGCACATTCAGGGGCAGCACAGAGCCACTCTTTTTGGGCTATCTGTACAGCCCCCATGTGTATCACAAAAGTATTCAAAACAAATATGACAAAAGATACAAAATGAACAAGTGCAACAATGGCAAGCAAAATAATACAAAATAGCAAACACACCAAACAATAGAAACTACAGTCATCCCTCCGAATTTGGAGGGGACTCATTCTAGGACCCCCAGGAATTCTGAAATTCACAGATACGCGGCTACTATTGTGATTTTCCTTCCCGCCGCCACCCTCCAACACAGCCAAAGCCGCAAATTCAGAGGGATGACTGTACTTGAAGCAGGGTAAGACAAAATATAGTGCAGAAGAAAATGGCTAAGATAAAGTGAGACATAAAAGAAAGCTAGCCTTATAAAGACTCAGCAGCTGATTTAAGATAATACATTCATCCCTCCACATTCACTGGGGTTAGGGGTACAGGGCCCCCATGAATGTGGGGAAATCGCAAATAAGAAAAACAGTATGTTTTTACCTAAGAGAACCCCAAGGTGGTCCAGTGCAACTCTATAGTCAACATCTGCCAGATACTGACCATAGAATAGCACTGGAAGAGCTACAAATGCCTAGTGGAGTGTTCTGTCTAGGAATTTCTAGGTCCTTTAGTGCAACTTTTGGTTAAAGTTGGCCACAGAGTTGCACTACTAGAGGACCTAGATATTCCTAGAGAAAACATACAATATTAATAAAATCCGTGAATAATCAAATCCACAAAGGTCAAAGCTGCAAATGTGGAGGGATGAGTGTACATACAGTGGAAGGCCATTTCCACCTCAGCAGCTCACCATGAACCCTATAATGACCACAGTTCTAGATCTTGTCCTTATTTCATCACAATCAATTTGTGAGAGGGCACAGCTATGCCACTAGTGACTCTCCAGCCCCTTTCACTGTCTCCAAACTCACATGCAGTCTGCACGCTGGTGCAATAGTTCACACTTTCTGGCCCCAGAGTGTGGTTTTGTCCCAGATTTCTCCTGTTTTGTCCACGTGCTGTCATTTAAACAGGTAGGCTTTGGAAAAGGGTGGAAAACTGTGTTTTATTACCCAAGTGTGGGCAGCCGCTCAGTCTTCTCTTAGAAACTGAGCCCCAGAAATGAAAGTGTCAGCTCTATAGAACACCCAGTTGCTAATTCCATCCTCAAGCAATTCAGTGACTCAGCATTCACCATGCTGGCCATGCGCTTAGGTAGAGCACACAACTCAAAAACAGATAAAACAAGCCACACAAGTCTCTAAACATCACAGTCAAACATATACTCCAAAGACAAGCTCACTTTCTGCTCTCTACTCTATAACAGCATTACACTTCGGAGAGGCCTCTGATTTCCTTATAAAAGCTAACATGAGAAACAACATTGTTTTTAGGGGTTTTTTGTAGTTTTTGGGGGCTATGTGGCTGTGCTCTGGAAGAATTTATTCCTGACATTTTGCCTGCATCTGTGGCTGGCATCTTCAGAGGTGTTTGTTTTTGTCAATCAGGAGCAAAATGTTGCCCTGAGTGAAACTGAACCCTTTCTTTCCCACTATTAAGATAAATTATATTGTGCTCTTAAAATCACCTGATACCGCATGGCTGATGTGCACTTTCATATCTGAATATATGCCCGCTATGACTCCAAGGCCCTAGTCCAGAAAATCAAAATTATCACTACAGTACTTAAATATGAATGGCTAACTATCTTGGCTTCTTGCATGAGCCTTCATTTATCTTGGAGATTAAATTCAACAAAGAAATCACCCTTTGGAAATAGTACTACAGTAGATCTCAGAGATTGCTTATTTAGGTTCAGGGGAATTGCTGTGCTTATTTTCTACAGACTTTCTACTTTCTTGGAAAGCACCTTTCCCAATTCAGATGAGAGCAATTCATCACTGAAATACAGATGCTTCTGCTCTTTAACCCACCAACCCTTTCCACATGCTTTTCTTTGGCATTCCAAGGCCTCCTTTCATTTTATTCCGACAGCCTTTTAAAACAGAAAATTTTCAAAGAACAGGCTAGAGGGTGTTTTAAACTCCACTGTTTTTAAGAACTTTTAAAATCTTTTTAGTTGCATTTTATTCTTTTGAATTGTTTTGTTACTGTGAATAGTTTGATTCTATGTTAATGTTCACTTCTGTATGTTTTTAATTGTATTGTCCTATTAAATTGTAAGCCACCTCAAGTCCCAATTTAGAGAGAAAAGCGGGATATAAATTGCCAGCAATTTCCATTCTCTGCTTTGTTTCCACCAAAGAAACAAATGTAAATCAAATTATGGGTTCACTCTGCAATTTGTTGGGCAGAAACATGCCAGAGAACAAGGGCTATTCAACTCAACAGCTGGCAACACTGTAAACCAGCTGCTGAATGACTGCACTAAGGCTGGCTTGTCTCTCCAGCAGCATGTACACCTCTTACAGAGAGAACTCTGGCCTGTTGTATCATCTGAATGCCGCATATCTGTGAAACGCACCAGAGTCTTAGGGTAACCTCTACAGAAACCTTATGCCAGTTCCAGGTTTTAAGTTAGAGGAGGTATTGATTGAACATTAAAAGGAACTTTTTGACCGTAAGAGTGGTTCAGCAATAGAACCACTTACCTAGAGAGATGGCAGGGTCTCCTTCTTTGGATGTCTTCGGAAAGAGTCTGGACAGCTACCTGCTGGGGATGCTTTAGCTGGAGATCCTGCAGTGAGAAGGCGGTTGGGCTCTATGGCCCATGGGGTCCTTTCCAACTCTATGATTTTATTATTCAAGGTATGTATCATTTATGTTTCTGCTGCACTGAGGAATCAGTTTCTAAAAATAACACATGAAATGCAGAGTGTCAACATGACAAAATCTGAGAACTCTGCATTTTAATATAGCCAGCATGAACTTTTGTCAGGTGCTTCATAGCACATCCTTTTGCTGTTTCAAAAATACAACTTTATTCCCGGGGGAATTACCAACTTCCCAAGGTTCTGCCAATAAATGATTTATTCCTGGTGACAGAAACATTTTAAATTTCATCATGACAAAAACTAATGATCTTCAGCTGTTTCAACATATAAGCAAGGTGGCTATATGTTGTCTATGCATTAAACTGTTCATTTAAAGCACGAAGCATATAGTGAGCAACAGGTTTGGCACGTACAATACTTTATTTTAAACTGCTTCAGTTAAATTTCCTCATTATTGCTGTCTTTGTTACCAATTCCTTAAAAGGAAAGTGAATCAACAACACTTGTTAAAACAGATGTGTTGCAAGTAGTATGTTTGGCTGCCTACAATAAGCAACTGTCTTCAGAATTTAAAAGAGAAGTGAATTCATAATGGGAGTTTCTTAAAAATGAAATATTGAAAGTACAATTTCAAACAGTTCCAATGAAGATGAAAAATGGGAGATGCCTAAAGAAACCAAGATGGATGTCTAAAGAACTTTCAGCTGAGCTAAGATTCAAGTGTGTCCGGGAAAGCAGCCAAAGGGCTGATAAGACAGCTAGTTTTCAAACAAACAACCCCCTCCCAGCACAGCAAAGTCAGTGTAAGCTACACAGTCCTGGAGAGTTGCAGTAGCTTTACCAAAAGGGTTTACCAGAAGAATTGTCAGACGGTCCGAGGTTCAGGGTAACAGATAGGCAGGTAGATAAAGCAGTCCAAGGTCAAGTTTCCGGGTAGTCAAGACAAGAAGCCAAGGAGCCAGAGACAGAGTCTTTCCTCTAAAAGAGTCAGATATCCACTGGCAAAGAACCACACATGCTCCAGGTGCTTAAGAAGGCAAGGAGCTGGCCTTCAGCTGTGCCTGATTACGAAGACGCTTCTGATAAAGCCTCCAAGATCTTCGAAGGCCCTCTCTTTCTGCTCGACGCTCATTGAAGGTAGGCACGCTGCCCAGATCCTCCTCCATGTCCACAGCCTCGGCACCAGGCAAACTTGACTGCTGAACCTCTGGAGGGGCCATAGACTCTGCTCCAGCAGAACTAGGGCCAGCCTCTGGCTCCTCCATTACAGGTTCAAGCCCCTGGGGCTCTGGCTCCTCCGTTATAGGTTCAGATCCCAGAGGCTCTAGCTCATCCTCTGAGTCCTCCAAGCCATCTTCCAGGCTGGGCATGACAAAGTGGGACATGTGCAAGAAATGGAAAGGGGGGATCACTAAGAACAACAAGGAAATGGTAGGGTCACTGCAGGGAGAAGATGGAAAAATGCTAACGTTGGACAGAGAAAAGGCAGAACTACTCAGCACCTTCTTTGTCTTGGTCTTTTCTGAAAAGGAAAACAATGCACAATCTAGGCAAAATGGATCAGATGATCCAGTCCCTACTAATGGAAATGCAGCACAGAATAAGTAAAGAGATAGGGAGTTAGGACTGTACATGTCATTGCATTTCTGATTTCTCTATATGGCTGAAAGCTGGCCAGTAAAGAAAGCTGATAGGGACTAATAGACTCATTTGAGATGTGGTGCTGGAGAAGAGTGCTGAGGATACTGTGGACCACTAAAAGACCAATGGATGTATTCTAGTGTAGATCAGTCCCAAACTCTCCCTGGAAGCAAAAATGTCTAAACTGAGGTTGTTATATTTTGGCCATATAATGAGAAGGAAGAACTCACTAGAAAAGACTATAATGCTTGATAAAGTGGAGGGTAATGGCATGTGGACTTCCTCTTTTCCTGTTACCCTCCACTTTATGGGAAAGATGAGGGGAGGAGGTTCTAGAGGACACCATCATAATTGTGTGTTGGTTATTTGAACATAACTTGTGACGATCTTCCATTGCCCCTCTCTCTTGTCAGATACTCCATAGTAATGTGATAAAATCAGGGGTAAGATGAGTCTATGGAGGACCCCCCCTCCCTCCACAACTCTTCCAAAGCTGAATAGTATTCAGACACTCCCCCAGTTTGGAGAAATTTGATCCAATTATTTTTTCTTCTCTGCAGCGACAAAACATTTAAATAAAGACATACCTATTCCCTATCCTTTTACAGGATTAGAAATCTATGTAAATGCTTCTTATATATTAATAACCAATTACACTCCTAAGTGCGGTGACAAAAAGGTTACAAGGAACAAACTTGAGTAGTAATGATCCTTAGAGTCAAGGTCCAAGATTAAATCAATTCAAAATCTCACTCTTGCATCTTTTCTTTTCTTAGTAGAAACCTAACGGCACCATTCTGGCTATTTTCTTAAGACATTCTCGTGTGAGACTATTTCTAACTGTGACTTTATCTTCCCCAAAATAAAAAATGCCTTCCAGGTGTGTTCTAGCTCCCAAAACTAAATGTGACATATTCTGTGCAATAAGCTAAAGTGGGGAAATGATGCCAGTTCATTCTTCTGTTCTATCATCTTATACAATCTGAAAATTATTCTTAGCTGGAGTTTCTTCAGCAATACCAAAATAATAATTTTTAAGAAGTCTTCAACATTCTTCTAATCCCCCCGTCCTGCCAGAAAATTTCTCACAAGTTTTTATGTAAGGAAGTTTTATGAAGGATTCATTTGCCTTGTCACTCAGGACAAAGAAAATATTAAGGGAGCAAGGTTATCCTAGTCCTAAGTTAATGAGGTTACTTGGCTATTTGGGAAGGCTTTTATAATAATTAAAAACGCAATCTTCTCTAAGAACTAATTTATTGCTGTAACAGTTTTGCTCCTCCTTTGGTTAAATGCATTCAGCTTGTTCTTAACTTAAGAGCTCCCCATAATTAATGGGCTTTGGAGTCACATTCCTAATTAACCCTAAATGAAAAAATTGAGTGTGCATTTTAGTACCTAGGTAGAGAAATCTGTAATCTTAACAAAATGACTCTGGGGTTGGACTCGATGGTTTATGGTATGCCTCCCAACTGTATGATTAGCCCTGGTTGGTCCTTGTTCCTGGATTGTTGCTCTTGTGTTCCTTCAAGTAGTCCATTGACTTATGGTAACTCTAACCCTATCATGAGGTTTTCTGGGGCTGAGAGTATGTGAAATGCACAAATATAGGATGGGAGACACCTGCCTTGACAACAGTACATGCAGAAAGGATCTAGGAGTCTTACTGGACAGCAGGCTAAACATGTGTCAACAGTATTACGCAGCAGCTAAAAAGCCAATACTGTATGTGGAACAGTGGAATATGCTGCTTCAGAATGTGGTTGGGGTCTCCTTCTTTAGAGGTTTTTAAACAGAGACTGGATGGCCATCTGTGGGGAGTGTAGGCATGTCACTAGGGGGTGCAAGGGGTGCGAGCTGCCCCTGTTAACACTTTAAAGCGGGGTGACACCACTGCTCCCCAAACATCTGCCTTTTGGCATAAACAGGCTGTGGTGTTCGCCCAAGTCGCTTTAAAACACTGAAGATGGTGTGAGTGGAGCGAAGCTCAGTGGGAGAAGAAAGGAGAGACCAGATTTATTTGCTTTTAAAAGAATGAAATTTAAAACGTTAAAATTTTTAAAATTTAAATTTGAACTTTTTAAAATAAAAGTTTAAAATTATTTTCTAGTTTTATTTTAAAACATTACACGTTACCAAATTTTCACTGCAATTACATTAAGCTAATAGTACCTGTAAATACATTTATGCTATGCATAAAAGTAAAGGTAAAGGTATTCCCTGTTGACAAGGTTGTCAAGTCATGTCCGACCATAGGGGGCCATGCTCATTCTTTTACTAAGTCAAAGAGCCAGCATTGTCAGAGACTATTCTGTGATCATGCGGCCAGCATGACTGCAGAGAATGCTGTTTACCTTCCCACTGGAGTGGTACCTATTTATCTACTTGCATTTGCATACTTTCGAACTGCTAGGTTGGCAGAAGTTGGGTCTAGTGATGGGAGCTCTCCTCATCGTGCGGCACCTGGGCCTCAAACTGCCAACCTGCCGATCCTGCAATCAACAGTGTCAGCATCTTAATCACTTGAGCCACCGGATCCCCTTCTGTGCATCCTCAGCTGCGCATATGATACTGTAATTTAAAGGTCTAATTTTAATTTTGCTAGTTGTTTATGTCATAATTATTGCCATTACATTCAGTGATACACAGGAATTTATAGTAGCATTAGTACAAAAAACATTACTAAGGATTCTGTATGGTGTGGCATGGGACTTGATCAATGAGGTGGGTTTCAGCATGGGTTAAGGGACACCAACCCTAGTGATGCCATTGCAGGATTGCTTTGACTGTGTATTGCTGCACAGTAGGGGGTTGGACTGAATGGCTCTTGTGGTCTCTTACAACTCTATGATTCTATGAAACATGTGCACATGCACACAAACACACACACACACACACACTGTAAACTCTTGCATGCTACTATCCAGGTTGCAACCAAATCATCTGAAAATCTGGAAGAGCGCCTGATCACATTTCTCTTGGTTTTGCTAGCCCAAAATGGATGTCATTTATTGGCTGGGGATCGCATTTTATGCCAAAGGATTTCAAGAGCCACCTGCTACCACAACAGACCAGCAACATGTCAGAAGTGTTCCATTTTAAAACAGAAAGAGAGCATGCAGTTCGTTTCCAAGGCAACCAGTTCAGTGCAGTAAAGACCCCACATTTCAAGTGGTTCAGATTTCAGACGAAATGTTAATCTTTTCATAGGATGCTAAAATAGTTATACTCGATACAGGAGTAACCAGTGCAGTTTTAAAACAGAAACAAAAGCATCTTCCATCCCACAATGTCTGGGAATATATTGAAGAAGTGGTAAACTTTTTCTTTTTCATCTGCATGTTATACCAAGGACTTAGCAACTAATAATTTTCTCCTAGTTGTTAAAGATCTGCCACAGAAAACTTCCCCCTCCCAAAGAAAGATCTGAGATAGGAAATTGTGAATTGAAAAATGAAAAATGAATTTCTACCTTAATGCAGCAAAGGTTTTAACATAGTCAACATTTACACAAACCCAGATAATAGAATTATAATATCATAGAGCTGAAAAGAACCACAAAAGCTATTTAGTTCAACCCTTTGCCTGCAGGAATGCATAACTAAAGCACTCTTGAAAGATGCCCATCTAGCGTCTGTGTAAAGACCACTAGAGGCTGGATGGCCATCTGATGAAAATGCTTTGATTGAGAATTCCTGCATGGCAGAGGGTTGGACTGGACAGCCCTTGTGGTCTTTTCCAACTCTATGGTCCTATGATTCTATGAGCAAATTAGAGTCCACCACCCACAGAGGCAGACTATTCCGCCCTTAGGTAGCTGTTACAGAAAAGGATGACCAAGATGATCAAAAGTCTGCCAAAAAAAATCTGGAATGACTGAGGGAGGTGTGTCTATTTAGCCTGGAAGACTGAGGCCTTGTTTGCATGGACCAAAAGACCTGCCCCTCCCCTCAATTTTGGCAGTCCTATTTGGATGAATCACAGTTCAAACTCAAATTCTGGTGGAAGTAGTCCAGACAATGTCTGGCATGTTCAGCACCAGAACCAGGGTATATTAAACTTAACTCAAATTTGAAAAGCCCTACCTCTTACTCCAGATCTTTCAGGAAAACCCAGACTTCTGTTTCTGTGCCAGTGTGGCTGTCTGCATGGGCGTCCTGCTGGATCTCCCAGCACATCTGCTGCTCTTGCCAGTCACTTCTTCTTCTTCTTCTTCTTATTATTATTATTATTATTATTAACTTTTATTTATAAAGCACTGTAAATTTACACAGCACTGTACATACAATCTTTTAGTTAGAGAGTTCCCTGCCCTCAGGCTTACAATCTAAGAAGACACGACACAAAAGGAGAGGGGAGTGGTGGAGGGGAATGGGATCAGGTCCAGCAGTTCTTCTCCACCTCCGAGGCCTGGACCAAGGCAGATCGACTGGAGGAAGGGCTTGGCTTCTTAATGGATGGTTAAAAGGAGGGTTCCTGGGTCAGAGAGAGGCTCACCTCTGGGAATGCTTCTCTAAACAATATAGTCTTTAATTCAGTTTTGAAACTGGGTAGAGAAGTGATGAGGTTTGCATGTGGGGGAAGAAGGTTCCAGGAGTAAGGGGCAGCAAGCGAGAAGGGACGAATTCGGGAGGGGGCAGTGGTAGTCCTACACTGTGACAGGAGACCTTGACTACAAGAGCGGAGGGTGCAAGTAGGAATGTAAGGAGAAAGAAGGTCAGATAAGTAAGGAGGGGCCAATCCATGGAGGGCTTTGAAAGTCAATAACAAAAGCTTGTACTGGATGCGGAAGGGGAAGGGGAGCCAATGAAGGGAGGATAAAAGAGGAGAAACATGGTCAAAGCGGCGAGCGGATGTGACAATATGGGCAGCTGAATACTGGACAGAGATTAAAGGATGGAGGTGTGAAAGAGGAAGACCTGTCAGAAGGAGGTTACAATAATCTAGTCGTGAAACCACTAGGGCATGGACTAGAGTCTTGGCAGTAGAGGCTGAGAGGAATAGAAAAACACTTATTTGATTTGCAGTCAAAATAATGTGCCCAGCCATGTGTTCATCGCTGGGTGCCTCATTCTGAACTCAGAAGTGAGTGAGGGAAATATACTGCCTAAAGCCAAGATGAGCAGATAACTATATAACCATACGAATGGTGGAAGGAGTTCTTGAAATGTAATGATGTTGGTCAGCAACCAGAAAGGAGTTGTGATAAAATGAGCAAGAGAGCCCTCATGAGGCTGGAGTGTTAACTAATGTTATAATATATGCAGTGTGCCAGGAAACCACCATCTCTGTTCAACCAGTGTTGATGGACAGGGGTTTGTGGAGATATACCAATCGTCCCCATTTAAAACTTTTTTGTTCAAGGACAGCTGTTCTGAGGTCTGAGATGGAATGTCTAGGAAGACTGAATTGTTCTGCAACTGGTTTTATGTATTTTGTGGCAGATAGATAGAGTTGTTCTTAAATCACTACTCACTCAGTTGTGGACACACACTTGTGAAAACAAATACTACATTGTTTGTGTCTGTATACGAGGAAGACAGTCGCTTTTCAAAGTACTGAGGTTGGCAGGAGATATTGCATTAAACACAACATCACCCACAGATTCTGCAATGTAAATTATGTAATTGAAGATGTCATCTACAGCAGGTAGGCAAAACAAAAGCTGATCTATATATACACTTCAAGAGTCTGACCACAAATTTAGAACAACCAATGTTGATACATTAACACAGACGATCAAATTGATTTGTCCCGAACACACTGGTCCAAAATGCTTTTTAATGCTTTAAAAACTCTCTCTCTCTTCTAGTTTGGAATCACACAGCCTTAGACAAATGGAAAACTACTTGGAAGAAAACTTTGAAATGTACACTTTGCTATGACCTGAAGGAAAATTACTATAAATTTTTATATAGATGGTATCTGATGCCAAACAGTTTATCCAAATTGTATAAAAATGGAGATGGCAAATGTTGGAAGTGCAAGATAATCCCAGACCATTCTACCACATGAGGTGGAAATGCCAAAAAAAAAAGGGGGGGGGGATATTGCTCCAAAATTCATACGTTAATATCCCAAATAATTAAAATTAAATTTCCAATGGAACCAGAATTATAATTCTTAAATATACCATACATGCTGGAGGACGAAGAAATATTGGAGGAGCTTGACGTATATGGTAACAGCACAGAATCATGGAATTGGAAGAAACTGCAAGAATCATCCAGTTTAACCCCATGTCATGCAGGAAATCACAATCAAAGCATCCCCGACAGATGGCCATCGAGCCTCTTTTTAAGGACCTCTAAGGAAGGAGACTCCACCACACTCTAAGGGAGTGTGTTCAACTGTTGAAAGCAGAATAAAATGGCACTACTATTTCCCATGATCTAGACACTATACTTCTATTGATGCAGCCTACAAATTGCATTGGCCTTTTTAGCTACTGCATCACACTGTTGACTCATGTTCAACTTTTGGTCTACTAAGACTCCTAGATCCCTTTCACACGTAGTCTTGTTAAGTGAGGTGTCCACTATCCTATATCTATGCATTTCATTTTTCCTCCTTAAGTGCAATATCCTACATTTCTCTGTTGAAATTCATTTTGTTAGCTTTGGCCCAGCTTACTAATCTATTCAGGTCTTCTTAAATTGTGATCCTGTCACCTGGGGTATTAGCTACTCCTCCTAATTTGGTATCATCTGCAAATTTGATAAGCACCCCTTCTATTCCTTCATCTAAGTTACTGATAAAGACGTTGAATAACACTGGGCCCTGGACAGAATCCTTTGTGAGAAGTGGGCTGGGATTGCAAAACGTAACACATGGGCACGGAACTGGTTCACAGGCAGAGCAAATGGTCATATTGGGACCCAGAGAACATAAGGAAGGGCTATGAAGATTACAGACATTCACCTCTGAAATAAACAGAATGTCTATTTTAATTCAAAGTGACATTCAACACTCTGATGGTGAGAGATTTGGTGAGAGATGCTGAGAGATTTCAGTGGACCAATATGTAGCATATCCATTAGAGGGCCATATGTCTGTTACATCTTTACAAATACATATACAGTTCATAAACAGATATAACCAATTCAAGACTTTTATTTTAAAGGCAGTTATTTCTATTTAAAGGTATGCAGAGCAAGTCCAGTCCCTGAATAAAGATGATATCAGATCAGTTGATTCATCTCATCAAGGCAGTTTTGTGTGGAGGCTGGCCCCTTCAAGTTGGGTTGATCAAGAAGGTAGCCAGCTATTAATTTAAATAATACTCCATTATGAGTTCACATCCAAATCTCTGTGAAAATTTAGCCTCTTCAAGTTTCCTCTTACTTCTCCTCCTCTGAAACATGCTATTCATGCAACCCAAATTACCCACCAAATGTTTTAAGTCCAGGTTGTAGTTATAGGTACTTTTATGGGAGGGATGTAGATAAAAGTACCGTAGCAAAGTTACTGTTTGCAGATACTAGATAGTCAAAAAACTGTAAGTATATTAATTTCATCATTCACACAGCTAAGGGGATTTAACTTGACTTGCTGATTTGTATGTCAACTCAAACAAAAGTCAAATATTTCAAATAAATTTCACATTTTTACCAGAAAGGGGGGAGGATAGCAACAAGGTGACATCTTGTAATCTACCAAGCCACCTTACCTGTATCCAGGTAATTAATTTTCTTCCCCTGTGGAAAATATAGAATATTTGCAGAATATATGCTTAGAATATAAGTGGAAGGAAGTATTATAACAAGTACTATTTTGTGATAATGTGGCTGATTTGTTCTTTCTGCAGCGAAGATTTTTTTTAAGTGAACAGTGGTCTCTTTAGGTTATAGGTGTAAGAATATGCAGAGTACCAAGAGATGGTAACTTGCAGAGTTATCTTTACCCTATTCATCCTCTACTCTTCTTTTTCCTATTAAGTTAAAAATGTGTTGCAGTTCAAGCTTTTTCCAGCAAGACCAGTAAATTATCAGTTGGTCGTCAGCATTCCTCTTCAGTTAGGCAGCTCACAGGTTTAAAGAAATAAAGTTAATAAGGGAGTAAAACAAATGTATGTCTGGCTATAAAACCATCTTCCTGCTCTCACTCTCTCTGTCTCTCTCTCAAGTGAAGCCTCCTCTTTTAAACCAAGATTTTAAAAAAGCTTGCTCAAACAACTAGCCAGAAGCTTAAAACCACAAGCTTATCTTACTTTTTCGCTTCATCAATCCAATTAGAAACATCTGCTCTATTCTCCCTCTTTCCCGAACTCCCAGAGAAGGAAGGATCAGCTATAGAGATCTAGTGGCTGCTAGCTCCACCTGCAATGGTCAGTTACTCACTTGCTCTCAGCACTCAATTCCTGTCAACTGAAGTCCATCCAAAACAATTATTTCAAAGAATCTATGCAACTGTAAGAAAATAACATGGATTATTATTACTGTTTAATTCTGTTTTAGTACTGGGAATGGGGGGTGGTGGTAGGTCTAGGGTTTGATTTTTAACTCTATTGTAATTTGTTGTATTTTATTGTTGTAACCCGCCCGGATTCTTCGTGATTGGGCGGGCTAGAAATAAATCTATTATTATTATTATTATTATTATTATTATTATTATTATTATTTTTCTCTGCTTCTTAAAAAACAAAACCTAGAGATGCTAAATCATGCAGTACTGTAGGTTTTTTGTATTCATTTCCTCAGAGGGTTTTTTTTGCTGTGGGAAAAGTTGAAAAACCACAATTTTATCAATCTTATTGCTGTTGTATGATTTCAAATTATTTCTGACTATCATGCGGTTTCTTATATATGGGTTCCAAATCTACTATTCATGTTAATAAGAGATACCATGCCAGTCACTTTACAGAGAGGTACTAAACAGGGGAGTTCCCTTTCACCACTCTTATTGGCAATAGCAACAGAAACCATAGCAAACTCTAAAATAAAAGGTCCTATAATCAATAAATTAGAACAAATGATAAGCCTTTATGCAGATGATTTTTTGATGTTCCTAATCAATCCAGAAGACTCACTTCTTCCTCTAACATTTTCAGACACTACCATTAGTCCCCATGTCAGCATACTGTATTGTAAAAATTAAGATCTGTAGAACTGCACAGTCATGATGTGTGTGGCCAGACACCTAAATGTGTATTGAGCACTGCACCTGCCATTATGTATGACTCAGCATATGATGCAATGCATTATGTCATGTTCTCGAGAGTTGCATCAGTCAAGGGTATATAAGGCTGTGTCTAATGTAAACTATCGTAAGGTTATTGTAATGTTGGTTAGTGGCTGGAGTTGTGGAGAGTGCAGATGCAGTTTGTCAGCGACTATATAGAGAGTTCTATGAGCTATTCAGGACGAAGAGAACATCACTAGGAAACAACAACAATAATAAGATAAGCATTTGCAAAGATTAAAAGTCCCTTACACAGTCACCCAGTTTAATTACCGAAACCCTGCCTGAATACAGAATATTGTTTTTTAATTGTATTCTATATAGAGCTGCAGTTACCTGGCCTCTGCCACCAAGCAGATGAATTTCAGAGTCTTTATCAGCATCATGACCAAATGTTAACAGCTGTCCCATGGCATAAAATTTTTAACTTGTATTGGATACCTTGTTGAGTATCTTTTGCATTCACTTTAGAGTCTGAGGCTGGTAAAACATATGAAGGCTGAGAATCAACCACGGGAGTGTATTTCATCTGTTGCTAACCTGCTTGTACAGTTCTCACAGGTATTAGCAGAGAGATGGATCACATTTGTGCACTTTCATTGTCTTTGTTTGCTTCTGCAGTATACAGTGGGCCCTCTCCATATGCGGGGATCCATTCCATATCCCCCGCATATGGGGGGAAATGCGTAAGCTCAAACACCATTGGTTACAATGGGTTAGCACTTTTGTGTTCAGCATGGCAGGTGCACCACAGGCGCTATGCATGCATGCACCATTCATCCCCTGGCAGCTTAACCTTCCACGTAAGGTTAAAGCTGCATATGGCGTGCCCGTGTATGACGCGGGCACGCTGTATAATCTTTGGGAATCTATCTTCTGTTAGTCGGAAAGAAATGCACCTCAGCCCAAAGGCTCCTCATACGTCCAGTAAGGGTGACCTTGACTGTCGGCCAAGGGACAATCCCAGTAGAGTTTGTCTGGGAGCTCAGTAGAGTTTGTTCTACCATTGATTGTGAGGGGTGCTGAACCCCATCAGCAAAATGATTAAACAGCTTCTCTACTGTAAACCATTTG
This sequence comes from Sceloporus undulatus, assembly GCF_019175285.1. Taxonomy (NCBI): domain Eukaryota; kingdom Metazoa; phylum Chordata; class Lepidosauria; order Squamata; family Phrynosomatidae; genus Sceloporus; species Sceloporus undulatus. The sequence goes on along the minus strand of NC_056529.1, from coordinate 35,042,929 downwards.
CTGCATCATCTACCACCAATAAAGCCTGGACTATAGCGGTAACATGTGCCAGTGTTCAGCACTGAAGAAACACTTGGAGAGGCCTGGAACTACAGCTAGTTCAAGAATAAGACAACAGGAACTTCAAATGAAAAAAAACAACAAACATGCACTGTTTTATCAATATTTCACCATCAAACATCTTTAAAATTATTCAAGAATGGAACTATCACTCAGTATCTACAATCAAATCTATCTATTGATCTATCTATATCTCGCCTTTCTCCCAAGTTGGGACTTAGATTTACTTACATAAAAAAGGGTATCAGTTGGATAAGAGTCTCTTTTTTAGGGTTGGCAGCAAATTCTGGCAGCGTCTGGATCAATTTGTTCATAACATTTCTTAAGTAATTCTGTAACTGTTTCCGTCGTTCCTCTACAAATTTTGCATCCTAATGGGAAAAGAAAGAAGGGGGGAATCAAAGTTATATAATAAGAATTTGATTTGTATGTCAAGTAAAACTAGTAAATGTAATTACTCATAGTATGTATTCTTGTAGTGAAAAAAAAAGGCAACTCAGAATACAGCTGCAGCTGTGCAGCATAATACACACTATATCAGCATCATGAACATGTCATATACAGTATCCCATCCAAATGGGATAGGCAAAGGGAGTCATGGTTGGAGTTTTAATATAATTTAGGGGAAGAGAATGCATGGCCCTGTAGCATATTCTGTACCCTTATAGATCTATTTCCTTCGTATGTGTCAACCTTCCCAGAGCTTCCTCCCAGCTATTCAGTTCACAGCTATTGTTTTCCGGCTAGAATCTGGAGCGCAGTCGATGCTTGCTGGAGCTACTGACCTTCATTTTGTCACTATTAACAGCACCACTATTATATAGCAGGTGCTAGATTTACTTCACTGTTCTTCCACCCCAAACTCTTTTAGACTCCCATGGCTGCCATGTTCAAGCCAAACAAACATTTGGATGTATTTTACAACTATTTCTGAATCTTGAATAATAGTCAGACAAGAACATATATGGATAAGCATTCAATCCATTCTCCTCCTCTTTTCTTCCTCTCACTAACTTGGCAAAATCAATGGCGTTTCTGCATTTTCTAAAAATACAATTAATATTAAAAGAACATCCCCCTTTCCAAAGGCATTTTTCATCTTATTTGTTTGTCTTAACGTAATCATAGATGTTTTCATATACAGCTACCTTGTTTCCAATGGCCTTTTTTGGTGGAAAGTTAAAACTTCTCACTTGATGATATTTTGTCTGTAATTTGTAATGTAGGCTCCTAAATTCAGTATATCTTCGATAAACATTCCATTCATCATCTTTTATCCTGATATATACCTATCAATTGAGGAGAAAATCCATTTTAATCAAATAATGTAAGAGAACAAGAAAGCCCTTCCTAAAACAGTTCAAAGGGCTATATCAGTGGTTCCCAACCTTCCTAATGCCGCGACCCTTTAATACAGTTTCTCATGTTGTGGTGACCCCCAATCATAACATTATTTTCATTGCTACATGCAAATATGTGTTTTCCAGTGGTCTTAAGTGACCCCTGTGAAAGGGTCATTCAACCCCCAAAGGGGTCCCGGCCCACAGGTTGGGAACCACTGGTCTGTATAGCCTGGAGAATGTGAAAAAGCTCTCAATTGCTATTCAGTCGCATTTTTTCAAATCCCACTTCCATGTCTGTCCATTCTTTATTCATTTTCAATATCATGGCTTTTCCTCTTACCGCAGTAAATAAATAAAACAATAAATGCATTTCCCTTAATATAAATTGATGCACTTTACCTAAACTAGAGTATATGTTTTGTATATTTTACTCTGTAATTAAAGCATTCCATGTGTATTTTTCAACTGTACACATTTTAACTGCTTGCATTTTTTATAATGTCTGCATTACTTTATGTACAGAAAATATACTGCAAGTCCTGGCAACATGAGAATTTCTGAGGCAAAGTGTAATCTGCCCCACAAGAAGCAACCAGGAGGTACAACATCCAAATTCTTTTCAATACTTAATATAGGGCCCATACAAACAGTCCAAAATAAAGCTGCTTCAGGTCGCTTTGGAGGTATGCTGTTTAAATGGCACACACATCTTAAGAGGCCAGAAGCTGCACCAAAAGATGCACTCCAGCCCTTAGCACTGGAGCATGGCTTTTAATAATTAATTGGTTGCAGGGAACATTTTATCTGTGTGCTATATTTTTAACTTTATTGTTACATTTTTAAATGAAAAGGGATGATAGAAGAGTTCCTGCATGGCAGGGAGTTGGACTGGATGACCCTTGTGATCTCTTCCAGCGCTACAATTCTATGATTCTGTAAGAATGCTATTGTAAGATCCAACAACCTTCACCAGTAACCAACAACAGCAACTTGCTTAAAAGCAGTGAAGTTTATTGATATATAGATGAAAAGTGGTCAGACAGACTTCTTAGTGAACTCTGAAAGTCAAGCCGCAAAATCCAAGTTAAAAGCACTCCTGGCCCCCACCTTTTTTCCTCTTCACTCCCCTTTCCTCCCTCCTCTTTGCTTCCCAGGCTAGCACGGCTTGAGACCAGGCTGACCTTGAGCAGGCAGTGCAGATGTCTCTAGCTAACTAAACAATACATTCCAAATCTATGTGACTATCCATCCCAAGCCCCCATCCCCCCTACCTAAGCAAGCTAGAAGAACTACATCTAAAGCAATTACATACACCAACAATATGAACAGCAACTAAAGTGAATGTGAATATTGATCAGTAATTGGCTTTGGAGTTCTGACAGCTATACTGTCATGGGCTGTGGGAAGATTTAAAACTTCCTGTTATCTACACATGTGAGTGCAAATATCTGTGTGACATTCACATATCCTCATTCTGGTCTCTATTTTCCATCAGCCCATGCCAGCATGGGCCAACAGTGAGATGGTAATAATTCCTAAACATCTGGAGGTTCCATAATCCCTGTCCTAATGTGATATGACTGACCACCACTCTTAAGAATATTGAACACACATTTGAACACACATTTGCACAGTCTTTTCAAGGAAACTTCCTGCAAGGCAATCATTTTCCTGGTAAGATTTCTTTGTTGTCATGCTCATGGAAGCACTCCAGTATAGAAACACTGTGACTTGCAAAGTTCTCAAAACTGACAACAAAACAAAATGGACAGGAGACAACTGTACCACGAAAGAGACCAGAGGCACAAGAGGTAATATGCAACTGCCATTCAGTAAGTGGTATCCTAAGTTTCTCAAATAAATAATAAATAAATTGTTTATTTCTAGCCCGCATTTCCATGAGATCAAGGCGGGTTACAACATCATAGAGCAACAAACGATAAATATCAACAATACAATATAAAACAAAATCAGAGATTAAAACAAGGAATTAAAAACACAGATTAAAAACCTTACAAAAACTAGCCAAAGTGCAGGTGCAAAAGGAGGGGGGGGGAGAAAAAGCGATTACAACTGGGGGAAAGCTTGTTCGAAGAGAAAGGTTTTGAGTCTCTTCCTGAATTGGTCAAGGGAGGGGGTCGAGCGGAGCTCTTTGGGAAGAGAATTCCATAACTGCGGGGCTGAGATAGAAAACGCCCTCTGTGCAGTCGTAGAGCATTTCGAGGGTGGAACCCTCAGAAATTGCTTCCCGGTTGACCTGAGTGTGCGGGGCGGACTATATGGGGAGAGGCGGTCCTCCAAGTACCCTGGGCCCAAGCCATTTAGGGCTTTATAGGTTATAACCAACACCTTGTATTGTGCCCGGAAGTGAATAGGCAGCCAGTGTAGATCTCGCAGAACAGGTGTTATATGGCTGAACCTGGAACATCCAGTGACCAGGCTGCCATGTTCTGCACTAACTGAAGCTTCCGGGTTTGGTACAAGGGTTGCCCCATGTAGAGCGCATTACAGAAATCCAACTGAGAGGTTACCAGAGCGTGTACCACCATTTCAAGGTCCCCCCAGCCCAGGTAGGGTCGCAGCTGGCGTATCAGCCGAAGCTGATAACAGGTACTCCTGACCGTCGCATCCACCTGAGATGTAAGGTGGAGCGACAAGTCCAAGAGCACCCCCAGACTGCGAACAGAGTCCTTCAGGGGAAGCGTGACCCCGTTCAGGACAGGTGGACAAATCTCCAAACCTGGACCCAGGGAACCTATCACAAGTACTTCCGTTTTCTCTGGATTCAGTCTGAGTCTGTTTTCCCTCATCCAGCCCATTACTGACTCCAGACAGGCATCTAGAGGAGAGATGCCATCCCTGTTCACTGCATCAGTCGGAGACACAGAGAAACATATTTGGGTGTCATCAGCGTACTGATAACACCGCGCCCCGTGTCTCCGGATGATTTCTCCCAGCGGTTTCATGTAAATGTTAAATAGCATGGGGGACAGAATGGCTCCTTGAGGGACACCAGATGTAAGAGCCCTCTTATCGGAGCGCACGTCCCCCAGCTGCACCATCTGGAATCTACCCGAGAGGTAGGAACGGAACCACTGGAGCGCAGTGCCTCCAATTCTCAACTCCCCCAGGCGTTCCAGAAGGATACCATGGTCAATGGTATCGAAAGCCACTGAGATGTCTAAGAGCACTAACAGGGACACGCTACCCATGTCCATGCCCAGACGGAGATCATCAACCAAGGCGACCATGGCAGTCTCAACTCCATAGCCTGCCCGGAAGCCAGTTTGAAATGGGTCTAGAAAATCAGTTTCATCCAAGATCGATTGAAGCTGAATGGCAACCGCCCTCTCGATCACCTTCCCCAAAAAAAGGCAGCAGCGAGACAGGACGATAATTATTATGAATCAGGGGGTCTAGGGAGGGCTTTTTTAGCAGCGGTTTTACAATGGCCAATTTCAAGCTGGATGGAAACCGCCCTTCCCTAAAAGATTAATTAATTATGCAACGTAACATATTAGTTACAGCCGCGCGCCCCTGAGCCGCTAGCCAAGAGGGACAGGGATTGAGAGAGCAGGTTGTCTTCCTAACACTTCTAAGGATCTTGTCCACTTCCTCAGTACTCATGGACTCAAACTGATCCAGTACAATAGAGTCCACTGAAGCTCTGGAGACCTCTATTCTGGATTCTGTAGAAATAATGGCGTCGAGATCAGCCCTTATCCGAGAGGTTTTATCCACAAAGAAGTTGTAAAATTCGTCACAGCAGGCTTTGGATGGTTCCAGAATAGAATTCAGGGAGGAGGGTAGCTTAGTAAGCTCCCTCACTACCCTGAACAACTCTGCCGGACGCGACTCCGCGGACGCGATACGTGCAGAAAAGAACGAATTCTTTTCTGCACTTATCGCCACTCCATAGTCCTCCAAAAGAGAATCTAGGAGTGCCTTGTTGGCTAAGTCCTGGTGTCTTCACCATTTGCGCTCTAGTCGTCGCAGAACCCGCTTCCTTGCCTGGAGATCTTCCGTGTACTAGGGCTGTTTTTTGGAAGCAGGCCTGAGAGGACGCTTGGGAGCGATGCTGTGTATAGCCCTGGACAGATCAGTATCCCAGATGTTTGTCAGGGCATCAACAGAATTGCCGTCAGTGCCAACCAAATACCCCTCTAGGGCTTCTTGGAACCTTTTGGGTTCCATCAGCCTTCGAGGGTGGACCATTCTAGTAGGTCCGCCACCCCCGGGGGGGGAGTTGGGTAGATGCCTTGAATTTAGCCTCAACCAGGAAATGGTCCGTCCATGACATTACTTCCGCCCACGGAATTGCCATGTCCGTGCAAAAGACCATATCAAGCATATTACCAGCAGAATGCGTGGGCCCTGAGACTAACTGAGATAGGCCCATGGGAGTCATGGTAGCCATGAACTCCCGAGCCGCACCGGTTGGACTGTGGCTGGCCTCGAAAGGGATGTTGAGGTCCCCCAGGACAAGAAGCCTAGGGGACTCCAACACCAGCTCCGAGACCAGCTGTGTCAGCTCGGCCAGGGAGTCTGTTAGCGCACGGGGTAGCCGGTATACAGTGGTACCTCGGGTTACGAAATTAATTCGTTCCGCGGCTAATTTCGTAACCCGAAAAACCTTCATAACCTGAATTGCCATAGGCGCTAATGGAAAAAAATAGCTCTCTGCTGCCCTCCGGTGGCGAAATAGCGCCGAGGTTTTTTCGTAACCCGAAAAAACCTTCGTAAGCCGAAACAATAAATCCCTATGGGATTTTTTCGTATCCCGAAAAATTCGTAAGCTGGGTAATTCGTATCCCGGGGTACCACTGTACCAACAGAATCCCTAAACTATCTCTGGCCTTCAGGGTCAGGTAAATACTCTCGATATGGATAGTTTGCCGGACATGGTTCCTGGTTAAGGAAAGGGTGTTCTTATGAATCAAGGCAACACCCCCCCCCCCCCCCCGCCCACCTAACCTGGTCTGGTCCTTAACTGAGTACCCGGCAGGCAGGGCCTGAGCCCACACAGCTTCGCTTTCAGGCCCAAGCCAGGTCTCAGTAATGCAAGCCAGGTCACAGCTCTTGTCTTCCAATAGATTGTAGATTATATGGGTCTTGTTTTTTATGGACCTGGCATTGCACAGGAGCAGAGACAGGGTTTGTGGTATGGTTGGGCTGACCCTCAGATCTCTTTGGTTACGAGAGTGGATGGAAGGAGAGATAGATATTAAGCATCGATCTCACCTTCCCTTCCGAACTGACTCCACTCTCCTACCGCTATATCTCCCCCTGCCCCACACAACTCCAATTGGAGCCCCGCTCACCTCAAAACCATCACCCAACATCTCCCCCGACTGCAAGCTTCCTACACCCAAGACATCCCCCCCCCCAAGCAACCCGGTAGCAGGGAATAGATACTGCTCAATCATTCCTCTGCTCCGACACAGCTAGCAAACTCCCTCCCCTAACGCCCTTAAGAGGCTGTGCACTGTTGCAAAGATGTCAAAAGTCCGAAAGCAGCTTCCCTGGGCCGGTGTGCAGATGCGCAGACTTACACCCGAACCCAGAGAGCCGCCCGGCAAACAGCAACACAGCAGCAGCAGTCCTCCAAGGCGCACAAACGGGGGCGGGATGAAGGAGGAGTCCAGCGAGCTGGCTTTAAGCGTGTCCCTGCCACCGACACGACCCTCTCTCCACCTTCCCCCAGGCGGGGGGTTGCCGCTCCCACTGGCTTCCCTTCCCCCCCGGCAGCGCCGTGTGGGCGCGGGGCCAAAGTTCTTGTAAGGCCCTGGAAGTCCTCAGGCGCAGGCGTCTTCCCAGGGGCCGGCAGGTCGGCTTTTAAAGGGTTGCCGCTCCCACCGGCTTCCCTTCCCCCCGGCAGCGCCGCATGGGCACGGGGCCAAAGTTCTTATAGGGCCCTGGAGGTCCTCAGGCGCAGGCTGCTGCTTGGCTGGCTCAGCTCCTCTGCCCAGCTGTCTTCAAAGGATAAATTGTTCAGCAAGTAGACAGTTAGTTCCCACTAGCTGACATCTGAGATTTGCAAAACCTTTGACACAGCACACAGCCATCAGGATTAGTAGCGGCTACCAGATTCATTTGGCCTGCATTTATTTTCTCTCTTTTGAAAGCTAGAACGGGCAAGTAGCCTTGCATCATATGAGACCCCGAGGCTTTTTTTGCAACCCACACAACCAGAGGGAAAAAAATGTTTTTCAATATTTGGAAGCATCCAGGAATGGAAGTTATAACCCACAATCCCCAATCAAAAGAAGAGCTCAATATATAGTCATTTCCAGACTAGTTCCAGCGATGGGCAAGGCTAAACAGGTGGGCCAGACATAACTTTTATTAAACTGGGCATTTTCCCATCAAGTATAACTAGCATAACTTAATTTTAGGCACATCTAACTCAGGAATACCAAAGCAAAATAGGTCAGCCAGATATAATTTTTATTCCATTGGGCATTTTCCCATCAGGTATGAATAGTATAACTCCATTTTTGGCAGGTATACTCAGGAATAAGACCCAGTATGCACAACCTTCCTAGAATGAAATTACAGCTCAATTCCAGGTAACACCTTCCTGAGTTTTAAAGAGTTTCACTGATCAGACATTACAGAAAAAAGATATTGCTTGCCAGACATTAAATTTTCTGGGGCCAGACGTTTTCCATTTCTGTTCCACAGACTGACTATGTAGCGTGTGAAGAAATGCTTTCACATGATTATCCCGAATCTTCTGTCAAGAAAGACACCCTCTATCCCTCTAAAACAGCCCTTATTCACCCAACAAGGAAGTTGCATTCTTTATTCCCAACTCACAAACAAAATTCTCAGGACATTTTAAACATCCAATTATATATGTTTTAAAATGCTACAGCTATGCAAAATTTATACAGACTATTTTAATTGCTAGTTTTCTGTGGTATTCCATAGAGAAGCCAATTTCTTACTTCATAAGAGCCAAATGCTGCAAATGGGACACAGCATTTTAGTTCTGACACAAAATTGTTGAAGATATGGAGGAAGGGAGAACTCAGAACTAAAATAATTTCATCTGGGCGGCTTTTGGTTTCTCTATATCCCTTGTTTAAGTATTTGAAGGGGTGTCATACTGAGGATGGAGTAAGCTTCTTTTCTGCTGCTCCAGAGAATAGGACCTGGAACAATGGATGCAAACTACAGGAAAAGAGATTCCACCTCAACATTAGGAAGAACTTTCCAGTGAAACAAACTCCCTCAGAGAATGGTAGACTCTCCTTCTTTGGAGGTTTTTAAAGAGAGGCTGAAGGCTGTCTGTTGGGGGTGTTTTTATTGTGATTTCCTGCATGACAGGGGGTTTGACTGGATGGCCCTTGGGGTCTCTTCCAACTCTATGATTCTACAATGCTATTATTTTCCCCCACACATAGGAGAACAGCTTGTGGATTCCCTGAATTCAGTTTCAAAACAGTCCACCCACTGTAAATTTGTTTTTCTTACAGAACTCTCATGAATTCTCCCCCCTTGCAAAATATTTTAATTCAATAAATTGTTGGTGCATTTGTTAGATTAACTCAAAATGCCTTGCCACAAAGGTTGGTGTACTCTCCTTCTTTGGAGGTTTTTAACCAAAGGCTGGAGGGCCATCTCTCAGGAGTGCTTTAGTTAGATAGTGGGCCCTTGGAATCAGCTGGGGTTTGGTTCCAGGATCTCCTGTGGATAACAAAATCCATGGATACTCAATAGCAATAGCACTTTACATTTCTATACCACTTCACTGTGATTTAAGCACTCTCTGAGCAGTTTATAATGTGTTAGCCAATTGCCCCCAAAAGCTGGGTATTCATTTTACCGACCTACAAAAGGATGGAAGGCTGAGTTGACCTGGAGCCCTGCAGGATTGAACTCACAATGTTGTGACGGCAGTATCAGCATTTAACCACTGCGTCGCCAGGGATCAAGTCCCATTAAATACAGTGGCATAGTAAAATGGTGTCCCTTATATAAAATAGCAAAATCAAAGTTTAAAAATCTCTGGATCCAACAGCACCCCAACCCCAAATATTCAGGACAAGGATGACCAATGTGTGACCTTCACACCATCAACCTCAGCCTGGAACTATCTACTGAAAAAGTTCACTTTCTGGACACCACAGTACAGCTAAAAAATGGACAGATAAGCACCACACTATATCACAAACCCACAGACTGCTACATACTACATACCTCCCGCTTCCACCCTGAACTCACCACTAGATCCATAGTCTACAGCCAGGCCTTCCTATACAATCTTATAATAATAATAATAATAATCTTTATTTCTATCCCGCTTTTCCACGGAAGTGATCAAAGCGGCTTACAAAAATACAGTTAAAACATCAGTATATAAAATTTAAAAACATTACCAGGGGATATAACAGGGAGTAACATGAAACGAAACGGAAAATCTGCTCAGACCCAAAAGACAGAGATGCCAAACTCAAAGAAATACAACAAGCATTCCTCAAACTACAGTACCCACCACCATGAAGTGAAAAACAAACAAACAAATAAACAAGGCAAGATGTGTACCCAGGAGTGATCTATTAGAGAACAAATTGAAGAGGGAAAACAACAGAGCCCCATTAGTGGTCACATACAGCTCCCAACTAGGACCACTCAGGCGCATCATCAATGAAGTACAACCCATTCTGGACAATAATGCCGCTATTTCAAGGGCTCTTGGTGGCAGACCTTTACTCATCTACAGACAGCCTCCAAACCTCAAACAGGTTCTCACCTACAGGACAACACATGGCACAGATGGTGATACAGGTACTAGGCCTTACCACAAACCAAGATGCCAACTCTGCCCACACATTTATCCAGGAAATGTCATCACAAGACCTAATGGCATCACCCACAATATTTGGGGGGCCTTCACATGCTCATCCTCCAATGTTATTTATGCCATACTGTGTCAGCAATGCCTTTCAGCACTCTACATTGGCCAAACTGGCCAGTCCCTGCACCAGAGGATAAATGGACATAAATCAGATATTAAGAATGGGAATACACAAAAACCGGTGGCAGAACATTTCAATCTCCCTTGACATTCCATCACAGACATCAGAACAGCGGTCCTTGAACAAAAGAACTACAAAGGTAGATTGGAAAGAGAAACAGCAGAATTGGACTTCATCCACAAACTACAGTCCATCAACAACAGATTGAACAAAGACAATGGTTTCCTTACTCTCTACACACACTTCAACACTATCTGACCCCATCCTCATGGGAGTGCCCTACATTCACCCTTACCACAGGCTAGTCCCATTGCAAAACTGGATTTGCCAGTTCAGCTCCATGCACAAAGACCAGTTTTCTATGCCTTTGTGCACTAACGACCATTGTTAAAACTGGACTTGCAACTTCATTTCCATACGTAAAGGATTTGTAATTTGAATTGACGTCTTCAAATACCAATGGCATATATATGTCTATGCCTGGTTTCAACTCCACCAAATGCATCTGAGGAAGTAGACTGAAGTCTATGAAAACTCATGCTACCAATTTCTTTCCTTCAGTCAGTCTCAAAGGGCCTACAAGATCTCTCCACATACTGATTCTACAGATTAACATGGCTATATCTTGGAATTCTTCCAAATACTGTTGGACTCTAACACCCATCATCTCTCACCAGTGGCTATGTTGACTGGGAGCTGAAGTACAACATCTGGAGAGAAATGCATTCCATAGCCTTGCTTTAAAGAGAGCATAATCCTGTCCTGAAAATGTTGGCTGCCAGCTTCTAAATCCAATGGGCTCCCTACCCTCTGTCATATCTGGAAAATGTTCTAGTTTATAAGCCTTCATCCACTCTATAACTAAATATATTGCAGGAAAAGCTCACATGCAAATGCACTCCACTGTTAAACTCCTAATAAAATGAAACATTGTGAATAAGTAGGTCAATTGCCCTCACCCACAAACACACAAATTCAGTATCACTTTCTGCTGCTTCTCACCTCCCATCCATTTCCCGTGACTGCTTGTCACGGCTCTCAAAAACTATCTTCCTCAGGCCATTTTGCTGCACGGATTTCCAAGATATCATGATTAAACATAGCCTAAGGGCAATCTCCAGTTGCACTGGAAAAGAGGGCTAATTATTTTGGAAAGTGAAGCGAAAGCTGCACGTAATGCAACTGGAAAGAATCAATCACCAGAAACATATGACATTCCAATAAAACTGCTACAAGCCACACAAACAAGATCAACTTTAGTTCTAACTAAAATCTGCTAATAAATATGGAAAACAAAACAGTGGCCCACAAACTGGAAAAGAGCAATATACTTTCCCATTCTCAAAAAAGGAAACAGAAAAGACTGCAGTTATTACTGGATCAATGCACTGATCTCCCATGGAAGCAAGATCATGCTCAAAAGTCTGTAGCAAAGATTCCTACCATACATCTAGAGGTGCTAGCTGGATTCAGGAAAGCAAGGGCACTAGGGATCACATTGCAAACAAACATTGGACAATGTAGCAAACCATGTGCTTTATAGATTACAGTAAAACCTTTGACCACATAGATCATGAAAAACTATAACTAGCTCTTAAAGAAATGGGAGTCCCACTACATTTCAATGTCCTGATGCAAAACCTGTACTTTGAACAACAGGCTACTGTTAAAACAGAATATCGAGAAACAGAATGGTTCTCAATCAGCAAAGGGGTCAAGCAAGGCTGATTCCATCATCCTACTTGTTCAAACTGAATGCAGAAAATGTCATAAGCAGAACAGGTTTAGACTTGGAGGAAGAAGGAATGAAGATTGGAGGAAGAAATATCAACAATCAAACAAATATCAAGATATGCAGACAACACCATACTACTCACTGAAAACATCAAAGATTTGGAGCAATTACTAAAGAAACTTAAAGAGGAAAGTGCTAAGATAGGCTTAATGTTTAACATTAAGAAAATAAAAATGACCATAGCAAATGTACATAAATTCAATCTAAATGACAAAGAAATCGATATACAGTCGCCCCTCCTAACTCACGGATCTGAGATCTGTGACCTTGAATATCCACTGAGGGGCAATCCCCTCTATTTTCAATGGCACTCGCACGCCCGGGCTGCGCACATGGGGGCACACCCCATTCAAGCCTATGGGGCTTCAATATATGTGACCCTCCATTTTCACGTGTGTGTGTGTGTGTGTGTGTGTGTGTCCAGAACAGATCCCCTGCAAAAATGGAGGGCCAACTGTAGTTAAAGCGTTTCCAAACCTTGGATCAATCATTAATCAGAATGAATATTACAGACAAGTAAACAGAAAACAACTTAGGCCCAAAACAGAGAGGCCAAAAGAAGCGGCTTCTGGCCACTTCGGGGCTGTGGCGTTCAGGTGGCACAGCTCCCAAAGAGACTGGAAGGAACTCCAAAGCTGCTCCAAGTTGGCAGGTGCCGGACTTTTCAGGAGCAGATTTAATCCACTCCTGCTGGAGACCCTTTTGAGACCGTGGCAGTGGCCCCCTTCAGGAACAGGCTGTGCAGTCACCACAGTGCTGGCCCGATTGGGGTTGGAGCAACCTTTGACTGCTCCTTGAAGGCTATCTGTTTTGGCCTTTAGATTGTGAAGAGCAGCTATGAAAAAAGTAGACAAGATCCTAAAGAGCAAAGATGTAAAAATGAACTAAAGCTAGGATAATTCAAGCCATTGTATTTCCATCTCCATACACAGATGTGAGAGCTGGACAGTGAAAAAGGCTGACAGAAGGAGAATCAACTCATCTGATATGAGGTGCTGGAGAAGAGTGCTAAGGATACTGCAGACAGCCAAAAAGACACCAGGATGACTAAATTGAGATTGTCATACTTCATGAAAACATAAGATTCGCTAGAAAAGATAATAATGTAGGAAAAGTAGAGAGGATTAGAATGAGAGGAAGACTGCATACCAGATAGACAGCCAGAGCCCTGACACTGCATTACCTGAACAAAGCAGTTGAGGACAGGAGGGGTGTCTTACTCATAGGGTTGCCATAAGTCGAGTTTGGCTCAAAAGCAGAGAACAACAACTTTTAAACTATCAAAATTAATTTTGGGCCATTCTTATTGAACTTTTTATCTCAAGATAACCCAGAAAACCTAGCAGAAACACTAGACAGATATTAAAGAGTTTTAAAAGCTCTGTGTTTGTTTCTCCCAGCCAGGCATTTAGGTCACTTTCCAATATTATATTGGATATTTCCTAAATGAAAAGTTAGGTCTCCCAAAGCTGATTCTAAGGACATCCAGATATCGTGAGTGGACTGTGCAGAATTTTCTGGAAGGAAATAAACATTAATGCAAACTAAGGAGGTGTAATTATTAAAGTTTATCTATAAAATTAAAATACTGTCATGGGACTGAGAAGCCAGAATTTGATAGTCACCCTCCAATTCCACTGAGACAAAAACTGCTAAATTGTCACTGCAGCAACCCACTTTATGGTGTCTTACTGCTTCAGCTGCAAAAACTTTGAAGCCCTGAAGATGTAGGCTGGAAACAACTACCACCCATGATTCTTGGAAGATGGTCGAATACTGTTCTAGGTATCCAATAAACTCCTTGTCCACAAATTTGCTAATCCATCCAGAGATGTTCCAGGACAGTATTTTCAGATCTAATAGTATTTTCCCTTTTGGTTTGCTTCTTAGTTAGCAAGTATGAGGGCCAGATGAACACAGGGAAGTCCCTAATATGTTAGCCCCATTAAAATTGGAGCCCTCATCCACAGCAGTCAGGAGTGCATTAGTTGTGTACTCCTCCATGGCAGTGGGCTGGACTAAATGGTCTTGATGGTCACTTCCGGTTCTGTGATTCTATAGATCTATGGGTAAAGGCCGTATGTTGTCTAGCAGGGCTGAAACAAACATCAGACCAAATTCAGATCTAATTGTATGAGCTGGGGAGACTTGAGATATTCCAAATATCAAACATTTAAAAAAACCAGGGAACAATTAAGTTCATCGGGATTTGAGATTGATTGGTATTTGTATTTCCAATTATGTAGTAGATTTAAAACTGATTCAGATAAAATGGGTTTTACTACTGTGAAGAACGTATTGGATAACATTGTTGAAGATAAAAAAGGGAAACATCTGTCAAAGTATTATAAATCTCTTAAAGAAAGGGACTTAGAGAATGAGATCATAAAACACTCAATGATAAGATGGGCTCAAGATGTGGGGAGCCCTATCAAATTGGAAGACTGGGAAAAATCCTGGAGGGTAACAAAAAAATTTACCGCCTGTCAAAATTATAAGGAAAATTATATGAAGATGCTATTCAGGTGGTATATGACTCCTACCAAGATCAATAAGATTTATAAAACAGGATGTGTTAAATGTTGGAAATGTGGGGTTAAAGATGGCACTTTCTTTCATATATGGTGGGCTTGTTCAATATCTGTAGAATACTGGAAAAATATTCATGAGAAAATGGTGGAGATATTATCTACCAATATCCCTTTAGATCCATTATTATTTTTGCTTAATATGACCAATAAATTAGATAATGTGATAGAGAAGAAATACTCTAGGATAATTTTATATATGATTACATTGGCTAGATTATTATTTGCACAATGTTGGAAAAATCCACAATGTCCTAAAATAGAAGTTTGGTTATCTAAATTGAAAGAAATAAGAAATCTTGATTTGTTAACAGCCGCTTTGCAGGATAAGGCGATGGAAAATGTGATAGAAGAATGGTATCAGGTAGATCAATATTTGAATATATGTATATAATAGGTACTTTATAGGCATACGCCAGCAATTAATTTTTTTTTTTTTTGCTTTTTTATTTATTATTTTTTTCCTCTTTTCGCAATTATTGGTGTTACTTTTTTTGAATCAAAATGATGTAGTCAATGGAGGGTTATTCTTTTTTTTAGTTTTGAGTGAACCTTTTGTGGAATATATGTAATCCGGCATTGGAAGGGAGATTTGGAAGTTGGTGGATAGTAAGATGAATAATTGATATAATTACGTGTTATTTTTGATTTATGATGTTTGTATATATGTCTTTTTGTACTTATATGTATATTTGTCTTTTATATTTCAAATAAAGATTTAAAATTAAAATTAAAAAAAAAAAACGGGTTCCCATTACTGTTGAAGCTTCAGATTTCTGCATGAAAAGTTAATGCAAAGAACATCTTTGCCTTATTACATCCATAATTAGATGTAATGATCATGGGTAACTATAATTCAGGAGCCTATTAAACAATAAAAAAGAAGATGGAGAATGATGCACATACACCCCAAATTAGGAACTGTCTAGCCCTGCTGCTGGAGCAGACAGTCGTGGGTTGAAGTTTCTTTTGAAGAAAGAAATCTAGGCTAGCATAAGTAACACACAAGCCAAGAAATGTAGTCCTGCCACCCTAAATGTTGAAGTGCAAAAAAATGAAGTGATGGGGGAAGAGACACCCCATTATCTTACAGGAACAGTTTGGTTTGAATATGGATATCTATTTGCTGGTTACTGTTCATTTTCTTGCATGAAAGTGGATTAAAAGGGATTAGTTTTAGCAAGACTTTGCCAACATGAGTCACCTCTTACTATAGTTGCCCCAGGCTAAGAATTTGCAATTTGCTTTGATGATATCCTGCTTTTAAAAAAATCCTACCCCCCCCCCCTTTTACCATTGAACCACTTTTTGATGTGAAGTAAAATGTGTTGTTTGGGTTATATGTTGTGACTGAAGATCAATCATTACATTAAGGTGGAAGTTTGAAGGGATAGACTAGATAACAGTAAATAATTAAGGCTAGATATTCCTTACAGCTTTGTCTGAAATATTCTCTCAACATTCTCTTTGGCCTTTTTATATGGTGACCTCTATTACACAGAGCTCAGATTTTAATCTTGATAATTCATTACCAGCCATGTGCTATTTATTTTACTCTCCAATTCCAGTAAAATGAGAGCCAACATGGTGCAGTGGTCTGAGCATTGGACTTCTGGAGATCAGGGTTCAAATTCCTGCTCAGAGGAAGGCAAAGGCAACTTCCTGCTGAACACATCTTGCCAAGAAAACCACAGCATGGGGTCATAAATAATTTGAAGGTACACAACAACAAACATAAACAACAGGCAAGACCTGGGGGGAGGTGGAGTTGCAGTGGTCTATCGTGATTCCATCCCCTGACCAGATTCCCCCCCCCCCCGTTTTGAGCTTGTGTACCTACAGGTGGGTAGCAGGGTCAGAATAGGGATTCTGTTGGTGTACTGCCCACCCTGCTGCACAACAGTCTCCCTTCCTGAAGTAGCTGGGGTGGTCTTGGGGTTGGCGTTGGAGTCTCCGCATCTATTAGTGCTGGGAGAATTCAACATTCATGTTGAGACTGCACTTTCAGGAGTGGCTTAGGACTACATGGCCTCCATGACAACCATGGGTCTGTCCCAATTGGTATCTGGCCCTATTCATGCTGCTGGGGACACTCTGGACTTTTCTGTGCTGGGTGGGGTGATTACGATCTTGGTGTGGAGGAACCCTCCACAGTTCCGTTGTCATGAACAGATCATCTTCTGGTCAAGTTTAAACTCACTGGGACTCGGAACCTCTGCAGGTGTAGGGGACCAATTAGGATGGTCCAGCCCAGGAATCTGACAGATCTGGATGGATTCCAGAGGGCTCTTGGGGAGTTTCTTGTCACCTCGGGAGGTGATTCTGTTGAAGCTCTGGCTGACCTTTGGAATGAGGAAATGGCCAGGACTGTGAACACAATTGCTCTTGACCATCCCCTCTTATGGAATGGAGCCAAATCAGCCCCCTGGTTCACCAGGGAACTGATGGTGATGAAGTGAGTGAGACAGAGACTAGAGCGACACTAGCAGAAGACTAGAAGTGAATTTGACCAAAACGAGCTAGAGCCTCTTTGAAGACTCTGGGGTGGGATACAAACCGCCGCTTTGCGGCGCTTCCCCGCCGGCGCCATTTGCTCCACGTGGGAGCCACAGCAGCCAAACCGCGCAGCTCCCATGCGGAGCAAAAAAGAAGCTCCATTTCGGAGCTTCTTCTTGCGGCGCACTGATGACGTCGCGAAGCACCGCAGGCGCATTCGCGACGTCATAGGCACCGCGACACGTCTGGACGCTATGCGTCCAGTACGTAAAGATGGCGGCGCCCATGTGGAAGGGGCGCCGCCATCTTGTACGTATTGTATACGTACTAGGGTTAGGGGGTGCGGAAGCACCGCCCCTTCCTAACCCTAGAACGTATACAATACGTACTATATGGCGGTTTATATCCCGCCTGGATACCTAGAAGATATTTTTTTGCTGCCAGCACTGCATCTGCACGAAGTCGTCCAGCAGAGCTTTTCTGAGTGGCCAGGGGTCTCTTACACACTCACCCTCAAGTAGAGAATGCAGACCACTTGAAGGTATCATAGTATCCTTCTAGATCGCATCTCTGGGATGGGGCTTGGAGGTACTGTTTTACAGTGGCTCCATTCCTTCCTGGAGGGGCGAACCTAGAAGGTGGTGCTAGGGGGACTCCTGCTCAACCCCCTGGCCATTAGCCTGTGGGGTCCCTCAGGGTTTTGTGTTGTCCCCTATGCTATTTAAAATATACATAAAGCCGCTGGGAGAGGTTATCCAGAGTTTTGGGGTGCGTGTCATCAATATGCCAATAACACTCAATCCTACTACTCCTTTCCACCCCAATCCAAGGAGAATCTCTTGGTCCTAAACCTGTGTCTGTCATCAGTAATGGACTGGATGACTGGATGAAGGCAAAGAAGTTGAAACTTAATCCAGACAAGCCAGAGGTGCTCCTGGTCAGTCGGAAGGCAGATCAGGGAATATGGATCCAGCCTGTGTTGGATGGGGTCACACTCCCCCTGAAGACACAGGCTCACAGTTTGGGAGTACTCCTGGATTCAGTTTTGAACCTGGTGGCCCATCTCTCTGCAGTGGCCAGGAATGCTATGGAACATTTAAAACTTGTGCGCCAACTCTGTCCATTCCTTGAAATGCCGAATCTGGCCACAGTGATACATGCCTTGGTTACATCCCATTTGGACTACTGTAACACGCTCTACTTGGGGCTGCCTTTGAAGACTGTTTGGAAACTTCAGCTGGTTCAAAGAGCTACAGCCAGGCTGCTAACTGGGGCAGGTTAAAGAGATCATACAACACGTCTGTTGAAACAGCTCCGCTGGCTGCCAGTTTGTTTCTGGGCACAATTCAAAGTGCTGGTGTAGACCTTTAAAGCTCTATATGGCTCAGGTCCAGGATATTTGGCAGACTGTAACTCCCTCTATGAGATGGCCGGGGCTGTGAGATCCTCAGTGGAGTCCCTTCTCTCCATCCCACCACCATCACAAGCACAGTTGGTGGGGGACATGAGAGACAGCCTTTTCTGTAGCTGCCCCTAGACTTTGGAGCTCCCTTCCCAGGGAGACCAGAATGGCCCCTTCATTGATGGCCTTCCGCAGACAGGCAAAAACCTTCCTTTTCAAACAGGCACTCAAAATAGAAAACATTTAAAGAACGTCCTGGGATACTATATTGTTTTAATGTATTTTGGACATTTTTATCTTCTTTTTTCTTTTATTATAGTAGTTTAATATTATTTTGTATTGTTTTAATATTTAATATTATTGTAATTGTATTGTTTTTAACATTGTAAGCCACCATGAGTGCCAATCCTGGGAGAAGGGTGGGATATAAATAAATATGATGATGATGATGATGATGATGATGATGATCCTAAGTCATCCCTGGTCAATGCAGTCCCCAGTACATTAAAATGCTTTCTGCCATATCCTTTGATGTCATTCAGTTGCAACCTGGTGTAGTAAGGCGAACCCTGGGGCTGGGAGAGCTGAGAGGTCAGAAGTGGGCCAGATGGAAGAGGAAGGGGGAATGTTCCACGGGGCGGAGCTAGAGAGGGCGGAGCTGGAGAAGGCGGAGCCAAGAGTCCCGGAGGGGGAAATAAAAGAGGAGGGGCAGTGGTGCACAGGGAGAGGGAGACGTCGGGGAAGAGGAGGTCGGGGAACAGCGGACAAGAGAGGGACAGTGCAGGTCAAGAGGAGCCCAGGGAGAGACAGAGTCCCGGTGTCCCTCCAAACAAGACCCAGCTTCCGAAGGTGTGGGCCTCACCAGGAGGTAGAGCTGCGGAACCCGCGGGCAGAGGGCATCTACACCTACTTGGATGAGGAGGAGTGGGCACGGCCACCGGCCAGGGATCTAGAGGACGAGTGGTGGGACCCTAAAGGGGAGAGGTGGGAGTTTGGCCCTCCTCCCCAGGAACTCGACAAGGCCGACTGCGAACCCCTAGAGAAGCATTCTGGAGGGCGGAAAGGCCAAGAGCCTGAAGACGCCGGGGCCGAGAAGCGGGTAGATTAAAGAGTTTGACTCCCGGGACTTAAGAAAGGGAGGCTTATTGGTTAATTGGATCTATGTTTGTTTCCTTCCTTCTAAGTTCAGTTTTAATTACCTCTTCTAGATGTCTTTCTTTCTTTGTTATTTCTGCCATTTTCTGAATAAATAGTCCTCTTATATAATAATAAATAAATAAAAATTTTATTTATATACCGCCCTTCCATCGATCAGGGCGGTGAACATCATAATAAAATCAAATACAATAATAACACAAACCATATAACAATATACACATATTAAAAATCAAGTTAAAACCCAATCAGCCAACCATCTTGCCGACAAAAGAGGGAGGAAGGTTTACTTGTGTCCCAAACCACCTTCATTTTATTTTCGTTTCCGTTGTTTTCCTTAAAGAAAAATTTTAGTTCCTTCTTAACTTTATTAATGAAACCTTCATCCTCCAGAACCCGTTCATTTAATCTCCATCCTCTCTTCACTCTCTGACCCATATTTAGTTCAATCTCTATCAGGTTATGATCGGAAAGGTCCCTTGGCCATATTTCCATACTTTGACCAACTTTCCAACATCTCTAGTTGAGCCCAAAGTCATCAAGTAGCTAAGCAGGGATTTTCCCCAATCCTTATATTTAATTGTAACAGACATAAGCAAAGAACTATCAAAATGAATGCAAGTGTAGTAAAAATATTGCAGTGACCCCAAGGACTGTGATTTGAGACACACAAGTAGTAATAATTCAAGAGTTTACGTCCCCCCAAAAACTGATCCCTTGAAGTTGAAACACTTACCTGGTAAACATGAAATGCATTTGCTGTTTTTCCATGGAGAAAGACTGAGGGAATCCATACATTTATAAGAGCTCGATTTGATCTGAGTTTTAAAGAAAGAGTTATATTTAAACACAGAGTTCCTGTATGCACAGTCCTGCACAAAGTTTCCATGTAGCCAAAAAACAGCTATATGAATAATATTTTATGTAAGTTCTGTGGTGTTTTATTGCTATGGGGAAATATGTACATACATTATAAATATAAATTAGTTCATTATTGTGTTATTCCCTCAAAGCCATTAAATGTACATAGGACATTTTCATTGGTGGGTTACCATTTATGGAACCACCTCCCAGAAGATGTGTGACCAACTACCACCCCCAGTAAATATTTATATAAAACTAATACCATTTTATTAATATTATTCATAATTACAAAAGTTTTGGGGGGCCTGTTTTGGAGGAAGAGTGAAATATAAGAACAAGGAATGAGTAAATTCAAATTCTCTACAACAGGGGTAGGCAACCTACGGCCCGCGGTCTGGATCCGGCCCAGCAAGGCCTTGGGACCGGCCCCAGCCCAGTCCTGCTGCCAATTGCCGCCGGGGCCTTTGGGGGGGCAATTGTCTATAGAAGCCTCAGACACATGCATTTATATTAACATTTTTTTAAAAAATCAGCAATTTTTTAGCGTGTCTTTCATTTTTTTAAAAGTGTCCTCCATTTGAAAATTCTGTCCTACATTTGTCCCAGTTTATTTATATATTTACTTTTTTAAATTATTTAATTATTTATTTTTTTGCTCCGGCCCCCCCAGTTGTCTGAGGGACAGCAACCCGGCCCCCAGCTCAAAAAGGTTGTCTACCCCCTGCTCTACAAACTTACATTTCAAAATCTGACAAACTCTGGTCTTCAGATGTTTGACTCAGATCTCCAGGAACCTGCCAGAGAAAACATTCTGTTTAAATAACAGTACGTGCAACTAACATATGTTTTGGGCTGGAGGATATTTTTTGTGTACATTTTGCAAAATGTAAGTCCCTGAACCCTACATACTGGAGGATGAAAAGGAGATAAGAGTGGCTTGTCTCTTCATAAGAGCAAAAATGCCAAAGGTCTGTTTGTGATCAAGTAGAGACGTGTTTCTGAGTGGTCGCTTAATTTAAAACAGAGGAGATAGTAGAAAAGTCTGACAGTGAAAATAGTAAACAGATGATGTAGCAGAATAATCAAAGCCAGTCACATTATCAGGCAACTGGTTATTTGGTAACTTTATGGATACTTTTGGCCCAGTACACAAAGCCATTAAACATAACTGGCCAAATGGCTACTAAAACTCATTTCTCATTGCTTGATAACAGAAGGACAGTTAACAATCAATCCTGAGAGGCAGGATTAAAACCACAGGTGAGCAAGAAGTAGTACAAAAGCTACCCTAGAGACAAAAAGGTAGGCTTTCTATGACAGTCTTGGTTCTGTTTTGCCATTGTAGAAGCTGCTCCTGGCTGACAGATATCATTAAAATGATGCCAAGAAAGCAGGAGTGACCTCTTCTTCTTTAAACAGTGCATAGGCTATTGAAGACTCTACTGTAGTGCAAAGATGGACAGGTTGCTTACCTGTAACAGTATTTCTTCGAGTGGTCATCTGCGAATACATACAAATGGGTTTCACTGCGTCTGCGCAGTGCTGTTCGGAAACTTCTGGAATCACTGGGCAAAGTACACTTTGCAACATATAGAAACTTTTTGGCGGTAACTCCACCCACCCGTTATAAGGCCCCTGCCTTCCCGCTCTTTCCCCAGTTCCGAATATTTTCGCCGCATGAGCGACATGAGAATGAGCCAATCAAGAGCAGGACACTGAGGGGAGGATGGGCGGGATTTGTATGTATTCGTAGATGACCACTCGAAGAAATACTGTTACAGGTAAGCAACCTGTCCTTCTTCTTCGTGGTCTCTGCGAATCATACAAATGGGTTTAGACTGACAAGCTTAAGTAAGCAGCGGAGGGAGTGTCCAGAGACCAAATAAGGTTCAAGCAATGTGATTTTTATTGCTCACAATAACTGTTTGAACCAAACAGAACCATAGTCTTGTTTGAAATGCATATAATAAACTGTGTGAAACCAACCCTTTTAGTCAGTCTTGTTTTTCAAGCACCCCATAACAATCAGTGCACAACAAGGCACAACCTCCTTGGAGTAGGCAATAGTGGCATGAATGAGGTAATGCATAAGACCAGACGTAAGGTCATCAGACCTAGGTATACCAGAACAAGGTAAGCAGATGTGATTCACAAACACAGTGTCATAGAACAGATAAATAACATGACCATTCCCTGAACCAGAGAATGTAACCCCTGAGGTGGGCAGATTGCATGCATAACAACAATTTTAATGCAAACCTGACACCAATATTGCCCTACCAAACGCTGCATCCCATTTGGCTCTAGTGTCCAGCCTATAATGTTTAATAAATGTCATTGGCTGGGACCAAACAGCAGCTTTGCAGACATCCTCCAAGGGCACCCCAGCCAAAAAAGCGGAGGATGCTGCAACCGCCCTGGTTGTGTGAGACCGTACCCTGGTCGGTAAAGGTCTGCCCAAGAGTTCATAGAAGAGGTGGATGGTACCAGCCACCCATTTTGAGAACCTCTGCGGTGACACTGGCAGCCCCTTCTTCGGTTCCGAGTAGCATTGGAATAGTCTCTCGGACCGGCTCGAACCCGAAGTCCTGTCCAAATAGAAGGCCAAAGCCCTTCGGACGCCCAAAGTGTGCAAAGTCCGTTCGACCTCTGTCGTTGGGTTCGAGGCCAGGGTAGGCAACACAATGTCCTGACACAAATGGAAAGCCGACACTACCTTCGGCAAGAAGGTAATATCGGTACGGAGGACCACCTTGTCCTTATGAAATCTTAGAAATGGTTGGTCCCTCCGCAAAGCACAAAGTTCGCCCGCGCGACGGGCAGAAGTGATGGCCACCAGGAAAGCAGTCTTCCAGGACAAAAGTCTCAAGTCCGTTGTAGCCATTGGTTCAAAGGGACTGGATTGCAAGGCCGACAGTACCACATCCAAGCTCCAAGCCGGAGTCGGCACCGACACCGGGGGGTAAAGATTACCACAGCCTTTTAGGAAACCCTTCACCAAGGGGTCCCTGAAGAAGGAAGGTTTGCCCCCAAACTGAAAACGGGAACAAATTGCAGACAAATAGCACTTGATGGAGGTAAGGCAGAGCCCGTCCTCCAAGAGTGCCATCAAAAACTCCAGTACTACCGGAGTGGAAACTTGGCTGGGGGAGAGTTCCTTCTCCGCTAGGAACCGAAGAAACCTGTTCCATTTGGAGGTGTAGGACCTACGGGTGGAAGGCTTTTGTGCTGCGCGGATCACCCTCCGCACCGAATCTGGCAGAGCTGTTAGGAATGGAGCCTCAAAGCCACCAGCGGTAGGCGATCCATGTCTGGGTAGCGGACTCGCCCTTCCCGGATCATGAGCAGGTCTGGGCGAAAGTCGATGCGGAGGAAAGTTCTCCTTGACAGGTGCAGCAAGGATGGGAACCAAGGCTACCTGGGCCACCACGGTGTGATGAGGATCGCGTTCGACCGATCCGCTGTCATCTTGGACACCACTCGGACAATCAATGGGAACGGAGGGAATGCATAGAGCATCTCTCCCGACCACTAGAAGGCGAACGCGTCTCCGAGGGAGTTCCTGCTGCGAGTCCTGGAACAGAACCGGGGACAATGAGTGTTGTTGTCGGTCGCGAAGAGGTCGATCCGAGGGGGTCCCCATCGGTCGAATATCTCGCCCACCGTGTCCGGGTGAAGCCTCCATTCGTGCGACACCGACGATGACCTGCTGAGCTCATCTGCTAGGTCGTTGTCCTCTCCTGGAAGGTGCACTGCCTGGAGCAGGATTCGTCTCGGAATGCACCAATTCCAGATTCGTAGGGTAATGTCCAACAGTGTTAAGGATTTGGTTCCTCCTTGTTTGTTTATATAATAAAGGACTGTCGTGTTGTCCGTTCTGAGGAGGACCACCTTGTCGGTCAGGGTTGGCTCGAACAACCTCGAGGGCGTTTATATGGAAGGCTTTCACTTCTCGGGACCACTTCCCTTTGACCATTAAGTCCAGGAGATGTGCGCCCCAACCCTCTCGGGATGCGTCCGTTGTCAAGGTCAACTGAGGTTGTGGAGGAGAGAACGGCAAGCCAAAGCAGACGTTTTGGGAGTCTGACAAACTATTTGAGGGAACAAGCTACCGGCCTTGGGATCATGAGCCACTTGTACGCTGGATCCGTCATCGGGTCGAAGACTGTCAGGAACCATGCCTGGAGTGGCCGAAGACGCAGCCTCGCCCACGGAGTCACGAAAGTCGTCGAAGCCATATGGCCCAAGGCTACTTGAACGTCCCTGGCTCTGACCCTCCTGTGGGACAACAGCGGCTGTATGGAGGCTACCAACGCCTGGAAATGGTCCGGAGGGAGATATGCGGTGCAGGCGTCGGCATCTAAGACAGCTCCTATGAATTTGACCCGTCTGGAAGGGGTGAGGTGAGACTTTTCCATGTTGACCAGCAGGTCGAGTGAGCCGAGAAGGGTTAAGGCAAAGTCGATGGTCTCCAGGAGCTCCCCCTCCGAAGAGGCCGCTAGGAGCCAGTCGTCCAAGTACGGGAACACCCTGTGGCCTCTCTGGTGGAGGTAAGCCACTACCGGTGCGAGGCATTTGGTAAAGACTCTCAGTGCTGTGGCCAGCCCAAAGGGGAGGACATTGTAGTTGTAAACGTCAGAGCCGACGGCGAAGGTGAGGAATCTCCTGTGGGACTCCCGGATCCCGACGTGGAAGTAGGCATCCTTGAGATCGATGGTCGCGAACCACAGTCCCTGGTGGAGAAAAGGCAGGATAGAAGCCAAGGTTACCATTCGAAACCGACGATAGTGAAGGTAAAGATTCAAGTTCCTTAGGTCCAGGATGGGTCTAACTCCTCCATCCGGCTTTGGGACTATAAAGTATCTTGAGAAAAAGGCTCGTGAAAGATGGCCAGCCGGTAACGGGGAGATGGCCCCCTTAGCCAGTAAGGAGCGCACTTCGTCGAGAAGGGTATCCGAGGGTAAGGTGGAAATGAAGGTTCCTGTTGGTGGGAGCTCCTTGAACTCGAGGGCATAACCCCTACGGACAATGCTAAGGGCCCAAGAGTCTGTTGTTATAGAAGCCCAGGTGTTAACGAAGGGCCTCAAGATGACTAAAAAGAAAGGAGGGGAGACGACGAAGCATGCTAGAACACTTCAGGACCTTTTCTTGGTTTGGTCCGACTCCTGCCGGCGAGGTTTACGGTACTGTGCAGGAGGGCCTCGTCTGCCCGAGGAGGAGGACGATTGTTGTGAGGGATACCTAGGCCTCTGGGTTCCCTGCTGTTGTCCCTGCCGATCCTGATGGAACGACCTAAAAGACTGGCTCTGAGACTGCCATGGGCGCTGTCTTCTCCTGAACTGTTGTGTGGAGGAGGAGGGCATACCATGTCTCTTGGCTGCGGCCTTCATCTTGAATTTTCTGTTGAGACGGTCATCTGTCTCAGAGTTGAACAGGCCAGAATCGTCTATCGGCATCTACTCTATAGCTGACTTTACCCCTGGGGTAAGGTCGGTGCCGCGAAGCCATGCATGGCGTCGTAGAGCCATTGAGGCCAACATCGCTCTACCCGCACAGTCGGTTACATTACGGGACGCCGTAATGAGCCAACCCCCAATGGAGTGGGTCTCGTCCCTGATCTCTACCAGCTTACGCTGCGCCTCGTCCGGGATGTCCGGGATCAGGGGTGAAATGTCTTCCATCAGAGCTTGGACGTAAGCCCCCATGCATGCGGTGTAATTAATGGCTTTCACCGCCAATGATGCTGTCGAGTATGCTTTCTTAGCCAGTCCATCTATCTTGCGGGCCTCCCGGTCGACCGGCGAAGTAGCTTGCTTGTGAGTGGACGCTAGCTGAGCTCCTTCGACAATTGCCGAGTTCTGTCTCGGGTGGCTGGCCAGCCAGGAACAGCTCTTTGGAGAGACCCTATACAGGGACTCAATCTTCCTGGAGGTTCCCACCAAAGAAGTTGGAGAGTCCCAAGATCTTTTGATGATCATCTCCAGGGATGGCAAGAGTGGGATGGACGGCGGCGTTTGCATGCGTCCATGGACTCGCTGCTCGACTGGGTCCTTTGCCACCTCCTCCGGGTATTCCAGATCGATGTCGAGGGCCCTGGACATCTTGATCACATGTTCTTTAAAGGACCGAAGGTCATCCGTCGGGGAGGCTGGTTCTGGACGATGCATACTCTGCGGAGAATCTTGAGGAGAGAAGTCATCATCCTCAGAGGGGTTCTCGGAGTATGGAACCACCTCGGGTTCAGAGTCGGTATCGGTCTGGATAGGTATAACCACGTCATTGTCAGGTTCTTGCAGCAGGGTCTCCAGCCGGGCCCGAGGTTCTTGATGCTTCGATACCGGCTCCGACGTAGTCGGTTTCGGCGGCTGTGACGACGCAGGCCACGCGGGTTGACTGCACACCTTACGGGCATGACGTCCTTCCTCGAACTTTCGGAAAGCCGTCTCCCTCGGAACCGCCATGTAGAAACGACCCGTGTCAGAGTCATAGAACACATCGGGGTCCTCCGGGTGCTTGGGATCAGCGGGGGCTACAGCAGAGTGGCAAGGAACCGGAGTTGGTGAGCGATGTCGTCTATGTGAGGCGCGGTCCTGATCAAGGTCTTCAATGGGTACCGTGGTGATACAAGACAGGCCTAGGGTCGGTTCGTCTTCCTGTCGGGGTGGGGTACGGCTCCGCTCCCGTGGCCTCGACTGGGACACCGGCACTGGCGTGGAGTCAAGCCGAGCTGGGGTCCTGGGCAACCGGTCAGTAACCTTAGGGGTTCCCTTCAGCAGAGAGTCACTGGATGGTTTGGCCTTCTTAGGCGACGAAGGGGACCTCTCTGGAGCCTTAGACTTCCTCTTCGGGGCTCTCAGGGCCTCGGGAGGGAAGAAGGGGTTGACCTGAAGGTCAGAGATGACAGGTCCCAATTTGGGAGTCTTGTCTCTCTTCTTGGAGACAGCACCGGTCGATCCCGACACCGATGCACTATCCTTGTTCTTGTCAGTCCTGTCAGCTCCGCCTGCCGGTTCGGACCCGTCGTCCGTGACTCTTGCAGCCGTGGCGTCCTTAGAGACCTTCAAAGCCTGCCTCTCCTTAGGATGCTTGGCTGGCTTTGGCACCGAAGAGCTTCCCGCGTCCGGACCATAGTCCAGTCTTGATTGGGAGGACGAGTTGGAAGCGATGGAAGCAGCTCAAGCGGGTGGTGCCCTGGATGGCGAGCCCTCTGTCCCCGACGGTTCGTGGGGGCGCTTGGGAGAGCTTGTCGGTGGCGCTGGACCTGTCTTGGTCACGGGCCACATGCAAAGACGACTTGACCACAGCCGGGGGAGCTGATGTTGAGCTAGATGGACTGTCCCAGGCTCTGGCGGCAATAGTGGCTGATACCGATGGAGCCGAGGATGGCCGGGCCTCTTCCCCCCGCACCTTACCCTGCGCGATAGCCGAAGTAAGGCGGGACTCACGTTTTTTTCTTGCCTGAGATGTCATCGGTTTGCACAAGGAGCAAGTCTTCATGTCGTGGTCCTTCCCAAGGCACAATAAACAAGAAGAGTGTGAGTCCTGAACCGGGACCTTGCTACCGCAAACGTCGCATTTCTTAAACGGGGGCGACATCTCTTCTCGAGATCGACACGTTTAAAAGAGAATCCGGAGACGTAGTCAGAAAGCCAAAGTCAAAGTCCAGAGGGGAGGTCAGAATAGGAGATTGGTCAAACGGTCCAAAGTCAAGCCAGTGATTCACTAGAAATGAGAGCAAGCGAAGTTCCAAAAGCAGCTAACGCAGCGGAAAAAAGGAACTGGGGAAAGAGCGGGAAGGCAGGGGCCTTATAATGGGTGGGCGGAGTTACCGCCAAAAAGTTTCTATATGTTGCAAAGTGTACTTTGCCCAGTGATTCCAGAAGTTTCTGAACAGCACTGCGCAGGCGCAGTGAAACCCATTTGTATGATTCGCAGAGACCACAAAGAAGAAGGGCAAAAAGCAGCCTGCATTTATTATTATTATTATTATTATTATTATTATTATTATTATTATTATTATTATTATT